>NC_057755.1:3732287-3865393 GCF_004010195.1 Chiloscyllium plagiosum | reverse complement strand
CAAAATTCACCTAAGATTATTGGAACTGAAATAGCAGGAGCAGGGTTTCTGCTTCCTCCTGTAACATGGAAAGCTAATCACGATCCAAAGTGTCACTTCCAGCTCTGTTATTTCCATTTCCAGGCCATTGCATTCGGGGAAGCAAAAGAACATTTCAGTTTTCAAAATGGAAATGAATGCAGATGCAAAACTGCTTTCCACGTCAATAAAAAATATCCCAATTGTTAATATAATGTAGATTCTCACACCACTGGCTGGTGTTGGGGGTATACTTATCTCCGGATGCCTCGTGATACTGCTTGTTTATTGGGAGTTGGAGGGAGATGGGAGGAAGTGTGGTAATCTGGGCAGATTATAAACGTCATGGTTACTATCATTAAGAAGGATTGGGTGGAAAGCTGGAGGTGGGTCCAGGGACTGACACTGTATTCAATATTGGTGTCAATGTCATTGATTGACAGCTATTGACAAACTCCACCACTTCCTGGGAACTGCCTCAGGTTGACCCAGAAAAATCCCAGTCACAAATTTGAAAATGAGTTTTTAGATAACTTCGAACCAGGTCTCAGCATCTAGAGAGTTTGTTTCCATTTAATTATTGCATCAGCTCATTTGTTGTGTAAATCTTCCATCGCTCTGTTCTCACATCATTACTGGAAATTTCAAATTCTGACTTGGCATGATATTAGTGTCAGTAAGCCTCATGTTGTTAACATGAATGCTGTCCATCATGTAACTCCTGCCACACGTGGTCTCTAACTGAACTGCATTGTCTCCAGAAACATCTGCATTTCAAAGTGGTCTTGTTTTCAAATCTGTCAATGATTTCACCCAATCTTTCTCTCGAATCTCTGCACGTTTGCACGACTTCCTATCTCCACACTACCTCCAGGCTGAAACATCCCTATTTCAGTAATCCTTCCCAACCACAATGGTCTTTCCTGACTATGCCATAGCTTGTAGTTTGCTGAAGCTAATTCCCTTACATTACCCTCGAGGCAAATGCGGCCTTCACCATCTCTGCAGTCTGCTCCAAACTCTACAGTCCTCCAGAACTCTGTGTCATCCTCCAGCCTCACTGTGTTTATTATTTGTATTAACCTCCAGTGCTCCTGCATCCACTCGTTTTCTGCCCTTCTGCAGTCCTACTCCATCATTATTATTGTAAGCACTTGCACACTCACAGAACTTCTCTTTCCCTTTGACCTTCTCCAGAGTCACTCCCTCTTATTTCTGCAAATAATTCGAGACTCACAGGCCTCTCAGTTCTGTGATCTTCTCCAAACTGTTTCATGCGCTAATACAGTAATCACATTTGGCTTCACAATACTCCCTAAGTCCATGCCTTTCTGCAGTCCTACTGTGTAAAGTTCTGAGTGATATAGACAGGTAAATAGCGCAAACTCTTTCCCCTCAGTCGGGAGTCAGTAACCAATATGCACAGATATAAGGTAAGGGGATTTGATCAATTTTTTTCACCGAGGTATTTAGAGTTATCTGGACTTCATTGCCTGAAAAGATATGAACAGGTATGAATTGTCACAACAGTCAAGAACTACTTAGATGAGCACGTCAAATACCATAGTATGCAAGGCTGCCAGCTAAATTAAGTAATATAGGATGAGAAAAGATTAATCTTCCATGACCAGTACATACCATGGTCCTCCCTACATGGTTTAAAAATCCCAATCACTCTCTGATACTCCCTCCTGTTATGATGAGACCCAACATTCTATTGCCATTCCCGATCACATGCTGCTCCGTGTGCTCGTTTTCCGTGTTTCTTTATGTTGCAGCTTTCTCCATTCCAATAATTTGTGCTTTTATTCTCCCCTCCAAGATGTAAAATATCACATAATCCAACATTGTACACAATTTGTCAAATTTATGCGCACTGACTGAAACTATCAATACTCTCCATAAACTGTTTTCATCCCTCTTGCTAGCTGCCTCCACCCCCCGCCCCATTGTTACGCTGTCTGCAGTATTGAACACAGAACATTCACTTCTTTGTTCCAAGTCATTAACAGCATGCAGATCCCATCTTCTTCACCTCAGGTGATCCCCAGGTTAAATCATCACCAGCTGTCTCCCAATAGTTACACATTCCTTCTGAACAGGTAATGTTTTCTTCAATATTTACCTCTGAAGCAGAACAAGTCGCCATCCTGTCTGCCATCCTGTTTGGAAGCTTGCCCTCACTGTGAACCAACAGTTTACTCACTGCTTGATCAATGAAGTAGGAAAATGGAAAGTTGGCCTCCATTGCAAAAGGATTGGACTTCAGATTCAAGATGCTTCACTGAATCTGTACAGGGACTTGGTGAAACCAACCCTGGAGCAGTGTGTGTTGTTTAGTCTCCTTACCACCAAAAGGACATTTTCACCATCTGCAGAGTGCCCATCGATACTGTTGCACCACTCCATCAGATCATAACTGATCTGATCATCCTCAAATCCATTTCTATGCCTTTTCCACTCAATCCTTGATTCCCTTCCGAATTAAACATCTCTCTGTCACAATCTTGAATATACTTATTGACCCAACATCCACAGCCCTCTGTGATAAAGAATGCCACAGTTTTAATTTTCTATGACAGAAGCCATTTCCCCTCAGATCAGCCTGAAATGGACAACCCCTTACTATGAGGTGATGCTTTCTGGCCCAAGAGTTTGCCAAAAGGGGAAAGAACCTTTCTCTATCTAGCCTGTCAAATCCCCTGATAGTCTTATATGTTTCAGTAAAGTTATTCTTACTCTAACGAGCGCAGTGCCAATCCACTTAACCTCTACTCCTGTGACAGTCCCCTCGATACCTGTGATAAGACTTGTAAACCTGCTCATAAACAAGCCAGGCAAGTAAGATTCAGGGTTCATCGTTGAAGTTCAGAATATGGTCTATCCTTCAGTCATTGAAAGTCTGTATCTGAACCAGGTTTCTAAGTAGACACAGCAAAGTTTTGCGGAGCTCCTGCTCAGCTGCTCAGGCCTCTGTCCCAGGCTCAGACTGTCCTTCAGGATTTCAGTAAAGGTCTGAATCAAGCGTGATGCTGCTGAGAACTGCTTTGCTGGAAGTGTATGAAACATTGTTCTGTGTTCATTATCTGCACTTCGGGATCTACATGATAGGAGGAATGTGACAGCGGATGTGGGCAGAGGTGGTTAACCAGGATGTTGCCTGAGTTGAAGAGATTCACTTGTGAAGACAGTTTGGACAGAGTGGACTTTTATTTTCTCAGAACAGATCAGATTCCGAGGGGACATGATAGAGATGTATCGATGAGAGGCACAACTAGGGTAGACAGGAAGAAACTATTCCCTTCGGTGGAGGCAGAAACGGCCAGGGGATATAGATTTACAGGAAGGGATGGACGATTTAGAGGGATTGTGGGATTTCTATTTTATTCAGTCAGAGGGTAGTGCGAATCTGTAACTCACTGACTGTAAGGGAGATGGAGTCAGAAGGGTTCATCATTTGGAAGAAGTATTTAGATGAAAGCATTTATAGGGATATCAGGGTACAACCCAATATCTTCAGGCCAGGTTGTGAGATTTTAAACTGTGACTGCATTGGCGGAAATGCAGAGATCATTCGCCAGGATGTAGCTTGGATGGGAGCAATTCAGTGATGAAGGGAGATTATTAGAGCAACAAGGTCGAGGCGACAGCTGATAAATGTCTGGAAGATTCTGAGGTGTGTTCACAGGTGGACAGCGAGCATCCCTTTCCTTAATCGAAGGTTCAGTCACATAGGGGCACCATGTTAAAGTGATAGGGGAGAGATTTAGAATGGATTTACGGAAGAATTGTTTTACTGGGAGCATGGGGTGCAATGAAGACAGCAGAGATCTGGAATGCACTGCCAGGGAGGGAAGCTCGCATTTCATTCACTCATGCGACATGAGCATTGCTGACTGGGCCCAGTATATATTGCCTGTTCCTCGGTGAATTGGGAATTATTGCTGAGTTGCTTTTTTGAGTTGTCACATTCCGTGTGCTGTAGGTAGACGCAAACTATCTTAAGGGAGGGAAGTCCTCTGCTTTCAACCAGCAACAGTGAAGGAAAGACTATATATTTCCAAACTAGGGTGCTGAATAGCTTCATAGTAAACTTGCAAGTGGTAGTGTTCCAATTTAGCAATTGTCCTTGTCCTTCACAATGAAAGCGTATAGGCAGATCCTGTCGAAGGATATCTGGTGAATTTCTGCAGTGCTATCTTGCAGCTATTACACACTGCTGCTGCTGAGTGTCAGTGACAGAGTGAGTGGATGTTTGTGGATGTCAAGTGGTCTGCTTTGTCCTGGATCTTGTCGAGCTTCTTGAGTGTTGCTGGAACTGCACTCACCCCGGCAAATGGAGAATATCTCAACACATTCCTGACTTGTGCCTTGTACTTGGTGCACAGACTTTGGGCGTTACTTGCCACAGTTCTCTTAGCCTATGACCTGCTATTGTAACCACAGGGTTTATTGGTGAGTTCACTTGAGTTTCTGGTCAATGATAAGCCCGAGGGTGTTGATAGTGGTGGATTCAATGAAGATTGCACCATTAAGTTTCATGTGGAGTTGGTTGCATTGTCTCTTATTTGAGATGGTCATTGTATGGTAATTATGACGAGCAAGTTTCACTGCCCGAGCCTGGATTGTATTAAGATGTTGTTGCATTTGAACATAAACTATTTTAGTATCTGTGAAGTTGCAAATGGTGCTGAACATTGTGCAGTCATTGATGAACACCTCTACCTTTAAACTTATGGTGGTCATCAGACTGATCCCAGGAATGGAGGGAATGTCTTATGAGGATTGGTTGAGTAGGGCTGGACCTGTACCCATCAGAGTTTAGAAAACTGAGTTCGTACGTAATTGAATCATGCAAGATTCTTAGAGGACACGACAGGGTAGGAGCGGATAAGTTGTTTCTACTTGTGAGAGAATCTTGGACCAGATGGGCATTCTTTCGAAATAAAGACGGATGGTGTTCTCTCCATGAGAAATGAACACAGAACAGAAGTGATCATGAATGCAGTGAGTTTTATTCAAGTCAATGGAGGAAGAGTGGGCTTGTCACACATTGTCGCTGACACAACTGAGGAGTGACAGCATTTAGCACCAAACAGAGCTTCGCTTTGGCCATGCTTCCCCAGTTGGAACTCACAAGCTCGTGCAACACTTGAAGAACAAGAGACACTTCCCATTAGTTTCGAGCTCATTCTCTGCACACGTGCTTAGTCTGCATCTCCCATTGTCTTTTCCACAACGGAAAGGCAGACCTCGTTCAAGAGAGAGAGGAAGAGATCACAGAATGATAGAATGTTGTCTTGGACCAGATGGGCATTCTTTCGAAATAAAGACGGGATGGTGTTCTCTCCATGAGAAATGAACACAGAACAGAAGTGATCATGAATGCAGTGAGTTTTATTCAAGTCAATGGAGGAAGAGTGGGCTTGTCACACATTGCCGCTGACACAACTGAGGAGTGACAGCATTTAGCACCAAACAGAGCTTCGCTTTGGCCATGATTCCCCAGTTGGAACTCACAAGCTCTTGCAACACTTGAAGAACAAGAGACACTTCCCATTAGTTTCGAGCTCATTCTCTGCACACGTGCTTAGTCTGCATCTCCCATTGTCTTTTCCACAACGGAAAGGCAGACCTCGTTCAAGAGAGAGAGGAAGAGATCACAGAATGATAGAATGTTGTGGCACAGAAGCGGCAATTGGTCCATCGTACCTGTATGCAGTTCGATTCCCTTATTCAATTTCATGCGTTCCCCTCCAAACACTTCACGCATCTTCTATCCCAATAGCTGCTTAATGTTCCAATTGTTTCTTCAATGAGGCAAATACGTTCACTTTAGAGCCTCCCAGTCTGAGCAACATGGAGGGGCAAGACTGTGGGACAGTCTCTTTCAACTCCCCCAAACCATCCTCCCACCCCCGTGTTGGAGATGGATTAGCAGCTTGCTACATCAACTTGGTGCATCGTTCTAGTATTGCAACAGTTCTGGGATTAGTACACTCCCCATTCAAATATTCGTAAACCAGTTTTATTTGTTCACTTTTCTGGATGTTTCCCTGATTTCTCATGTCCCTAATCTATGCATAACAAAGCGTACCTACGCTTTTGTTTGGTCAAGGCAACTTGACCTCGAATCTAATTTATCTGTCACTTATTGTACGTTCAGCATTCACTCTCAATGTTATCACTTCATCCCTGGTGCATGTTCCGAACAATAGAAGTAAATCAAAGTTTCCACCAGCTCTACCTCATGTCAAACGGCATTTCAGAAAAGAATTGGAGAAGATGAAGCTATTGAAGTTTCAACAGTTTGGATTTTGATGATGAGGAGGATGATGCGGATGCATTGAATGAGATATTTTGAGAACACTGTAAAGCAGGAAAGGATCTGATTTTTTTTTAAAAATATTACATTCCCTTCAGAATGGAAACAGGTCCATTGTCTCAACAAGTCCACCTGAAGATAAACCCACCCTTACTCATTTCCCTACTTTACCTGTGAATAACGTACCTAACACTTTGGGCAATTTAGCCTGGCCAATTCACCTGACCTGCGCAACTTTTGGAATGTGAGAGGAAATATACACATACACAAGAAGAATGTGCTAACTCCACACAGACAGCGACCCAAGGCCAGAATCGAGCCCAGCTCCCTGGTGTTTCGAAACAGCAGTTTTAATCGCTGTGCTGCCCCTTTATGGTACATAAAGTTAAAGCACGGTAACAGACCTTTCAGTCCAACTCGTCCATGATGACCAGGTATTTTAACCTCATGTGTTCCCCTTTTCCAACACTTGGCCCATATCTCTCTAAACCCTTCCTACTCATATACCTATCCAGATGCCGTTTAAATGTTATACAAGCCTCCAACACTTCCTCTGGCAGCTCATCCTCTTTGCGCAAACATTGCCCCTGAGTTCCCTTTTAAATATTTCCTCTCTCACCCTAAACCTCTGCCCTTTACTTCCGAACTACCCCACTCCAGTGAAAAGATCTTGTCTATTTACCCTAATCATGTCCGTCATGACTTTATACATTTCTGGAAGGTAACCCCTCAGCCGATGACGCTCCAGAGTAAACAATCCTAGCATATTCAGCCTCTCTCCATAGCTCCGATGCTCGAACAGCGACAATATCCTTGTAAATCCTTAATAATGTTTTTCACCAGAGTGCAAGAGCAATTGGAATCAATAGGTGTGGTTATGAAGGCTTTATTTTCTCAGTTCAAAGGCCTGTGTGTTGAATCAAATTACATATTCACTGACGTAGGAGACAATTGTGTGTGGCATCACGAATGATCAAGTCAGGGGCATATTATTCAGAGAGCCAATTGTCACATTAAAAAGCCCAATAGATACTTGCAGAGCGGGTGAACTGTGCCACAGTTAAATAAAAGCACTGCATCAAGATGTAGTTGTATCTGCCCACAAAGAATATTATTACTCCAAAAACGTTGCAACCTTTCCAGCGCCTGAGACATGTCCTGCCCAGAGACTGGCACAACATCGCTATCTTTCCTTGTTTTTTTTTGCACTTTCATGACTCAACCAGAACCTAATGTTTCACAGTGCTCCTGTCTTGCCTGCTTGTTTATCACAGACATAAGCCAGGCAGCTTATCATTGTTGTTAGCGGTGATCAGTCAAGGGGCTGGAATGTCAGGCACTTGGAACAGCAGCTAAAGCAGCAAACACTCTGCATGTACTTCAACCAAATGGGCACGTCTCATCGCCTCAGGAAACAAGTTCTCCGTCAGGGCAAGGGAGACAGTAGTCAGTCAGGAGTTACTGGCATAGTATGTCCAACGACTTTGACATTGTTTGGGACAATCAAGATCAGGGAATCTGTATCAATGCAGTCCAGAGAGGTGGCCACATAAACTACTTATTTTATACCCGAAATGATCCGGTAGAATTTTCGATCCTAAATTCCCGTTCACCAATCCATGCTGACCCTGTCCGTTCCTGTCATTGGGAATCAGTTCGATGAAATTCTCAAGGAGGGCTTCGGGTGACCCTGCAGTAGCAGTGAAGTTGGGGAATCCAGTTCTGAGCAGTGGGGAAAGCCTGCCTGTAGGCAGAGTGGACAGCAATTGTGGAATGGGTGTAAAAGTCACTACATTAGATGGGGATGGATACAAGGACGTGGGTTACTGTGGAAGTGCGAGTCACCTTCACTCTCCCGGTTTTGATATGGGGACAGTACAGCATGGTGGTTGTCATGGCAACGCTGTAGGCCTGGGGCTTTGGGATGCGTAATGTTTTGAGGTAAAGTTTGTAAATGAAGGAGATGTGGGGGAAAGTACAGAAGCTCATGAACTCGATACAAAGTGCAAGGAAGAAATGAGAATGAAGATGTCATGTTGCAGCTTTATCAGACTGTTGTTTGGCTTCTCTTACAGTGTCGTGTTAAATTATGGTCGCCACATTACAGGAAGGATGTTGAGGGTGCAGAAAAAAATTATCAGGATGCTGATTGTGTTAGAGGTTATGAGATATGAGGAGACTCTACAAAAATCTCAGGTTATTTTCCTTGGAGCAGAGGGGGCTGAGTGGAGATTTCGGTGAAGTCTATAAAATTGTGAGACACAGAAATGGAGTTGACAGTCAGGATCTCTTTCCCAGAATTGAAATTTCTAAAACAATGAAGCAAACATTCAAGATAAAAATTGGAAAGTTAAAACAAATGTGGGGGCAAGGTGTTTTTGCCACAGAGAATGGTAGGTGTCTGGAACGTAATCTCAGTGGTTGTAGTTCGCCCTACAAGCATATGGAGGTGCAACGAATTGAGCGATACGGACCAAGTGATCATCAACCAACTGGAACTACCAGTTACTAAATAACAGAAAACAGAAGTATATGTATTTGCAGGAATGGTGGGCAGCAGCCTGATAGAAAAGATAGACTAGAAATCAGATAGTGCCATGGTTGTTGTCTTGATCTGGAGATCTGTCACTGCCATGGAGATCAGGGAAAGTTCTGAAGAGACTGTATTTCCCCCTAGACAGCATCACCAGGGTCAAGAGCAGATCAGGAAAATACAAGCTGGATCATAACACAGGACTCGTCTCAAACTTTTGTTTGCAGTTAAAACTTTCTTTTGATCATTATCCACAAATTGAAAGATTCTATTGTTTCCAAGAAACTGATATCTATTTGGGCTGGAATATGTTATGGAAGAGTAGTAGGAATTGTAATTGTAATAGTGTGCGGAAGTATTAACCAGGCGCTCTTTAACACTTAAAAGCCACACAATCTGATTGTAATTTCCCGAATTATAGACCATTACGCATTAAATTTCAACAATTCACTGAGCTCAACAAAGGATTCCCTCCATCTCCGATTATTAAAGTCATCCCATTGTTTTAATCTATCCTCCTAAATTGAACATACACTCTCTGAACAGCGAAGCAGATTTATCGTTTCAAGTTCAGCTGACTCTCAGTGACTTTGAACTCAAAACTTTAATCCAATGTGCGTCTCCCCAGACGTCAATCACTTCCTGCAGCATCCAGAATATTTTAGTGTGTGATTTCGATTCTAGTTTGCACACTTATACAATGGCTCCTGATCATTTACTTTTTGTATATACCAGCTACTTGTCCCACTTCAAGAAGATGTTGATGAAATTTCGTTGACCTGAAATGTTCAACGTGTGTATTCCCACCTGCCTGATCTGTTGAGTATTCCCAGCCATGTCCTTCTGAGAGTTAGACCTTTATACATCGGCAACGTCTCACAACGTCAGTCGATGGAAAGATTTCCAGAATTTGCGAAAGATTTCTCTAGGATCAAACAGTAATTTGTGGAAACGTGATGTGCTTTCTGTCTTGGAATCGTCTGCTCTAAGTCCATTGGGAGAATTTCACATTAAATCTGTCAGATCAATGCTAGTTTTGATTCAATTCAGATTCCATCATTGATCAGACCAGTGTGCTTTTTACACATGACCTCCATCGATGTATCAGGATCGCAGCATTATTGGCGTTTGTGGGTCAGCATTGAGTCCAAGGTCCAAGGTCGCTGCATAAAATTTCTTTCTCGCATTCTCACTGTGGAACATCCCCAAACTGAAGTACCTCTCCTCTAATCCATTTATGGCCAGCTAATGGAAACAGCTTCATTTTATTTACCTTTTGTTAACCAATCATAAACTACTGCTTCCACTCTGTCAAATATCCCCTCAATGCCGATGTCTACAACCTAACCTCATGACTGCGATCTGTCATTCCCTAAACCATTCTGGTAAATCTTCTGAGTCCCCTGTCAAGAACCCTGCCATCCTTCCCAGTGTGTGGGGGATCTCGAGTTTGCACAGACCCAGATGCTCTGTGTTCCTGTGGGTGATGTCATCACACAGTGACAATGGCACAGAGACATTACTCCATCCTGGGCATTTCCCAAGATTTAAGGATTTTCTCTGACACCTGAGTTCCAATCGCTTTCCAGTTTCAGGCTCCACCTGAAACTTAGCAGGATATTTTTCAGAAGTGAAATTATTTCAGAGTTTTTTGAGCGTTCATCACCAATGTCATTCCTTTTTGCTATAGTCTGTTCCATGTGTAACGTTCCATGTCTCTATGACTGCGATGGCTTCTGACTGTTGGTCTGAATTTATGTCCATCCAATGCTCTGTCACACCTTTACAGATCCTTATCACATTGCCATTGTTTCCCTTCCAATGTCTTTAATAATGAGTGTACTTTAGCATGGTTAGGTATTTAACTTCAGTTTGTGCCAACTGTGTTTAACTGAGATTCCTCTCACTGTCGATGTGCTGCTAATTTACAACTTTTATCTTCCCTCAGTTTCTCTGCAGTCGCAAGTTATTTGTCCCTGCACTACAGTGTGTTTCTCCTACATTTCTGAGCTTATAGTGATGATAACATTGTGCACTGATCTTATTCCCATCTGAAACATGAACTGTGTTTTTTTTTTCTCTCCATAGATACTGTCCAACTCTCTGAGAATATCCAACACTTCCAATCCACTTTCTGTAAACACTTTTCCCTCCGTAACTATATGGTTAGGTCTACGCCCCCTTACAGCCCACCCTTCCCTCCTGACACCTTCCCCTGCCATCACAGTAATTGCAAAACCTGCGCCCACACTGCCCTCCTCACTCCGCCCAAGGCCCCAAAGGAGCCTTTTACATCCATCTAAGTTCACCTGCACTTCCACACGTATCATTTATTTTATATATTACTCCCCATGCGGTCTCCTCTTCATTGGGGAGACCGGCCACATCCTCGAAGAGTGCTTCAGAGGACATCTCCGAGATACCAGCGCCAACGAACCCCACCGCACCGTGGCTGAACAGTTCATCACCCCGCCCACTCTGCCGAGGACATGCAGGCTCTGGGCCTCCTCCATCCTCATTCCCCTACCATCCAATGCCTGGAGGAAGAATGCCTCATCTTCTGCCTCGGAACCCTTGAAGCCCATGGCCTCAATGTGGACTTCATCAGTTTCATCATGTCCCCTCCCCCACCTTAACCCAGTTCCAATCTCCACGTTCAGCACTGCCCTCATGACCTGTCCCATCTGCCCACTTCCTTCCTACCTGTCCGCTCCACCCTCCTTTCTGACCTATCACCATTCGCTCTACCTCCATCCACCGATTTCACTTTCAGCTGTCTTCCGCCACTCCATTTATCTCTCCATCCCCGAGGGTCCCAGCCTCATCCCTGATGAAGGGCTTTTGCCCAAAACGTTGATTTTCCTGTTCCTCGATGCTGCCTCAGCAGCTGTGTTTTTCTCCGAGAACCACTATAAACTGAAATCTAATTGAGTGGAATAGGTAATTTAAATCCAAATCAACCAAATACAGCCACTACAATAGTATCCAGACACCTCAAAAAACGGTTTCATAAGGCGACGAGGATGATTTTTATTTCACTTTCTGCAGTTGACAATATTTTCTGATGTACTCTCACAAATTTCGCGTAAGGAGGAGTGGGTGTTTTGGAGCAGCACTGGCCAGGTTAATGTCCTTCTCCTAATATCTCAAGTTCTACATCACAAGGGATTGGGCAAAACTGTTCAGTCTGTCGGTCCTTCTCTCTTTCGCCCAAAGGCAAAGACAGAGATAACTCAGCAGGACTGACATCATCCATGGGAGAGAAAGCAGAGTTAATATTTTGGGTCAAGTGAACATTTAATTCTCATAATGCCATACCAAGAGCACCAATAAAAGTAAGGATGGTAATGAACACCCTCTCAACGTGTCGAATTGGTCGAAGCATTTCTCCGTGTAAGGTGATGTGCCTCTTCAGGCAGCTGACAACCTACTTGTTTGAAACTCTGAGCTGATGCATTCCCAGAGACGCTCCCTTATACAGTGTAGAAGCTCCTTGGGGAGATCGAGGTCACAGCATTACTCAGCTTTGTTGCTGTTTTTCAAATTCTGTCCATGAACAAACTAGTTACAGTAACAAGTTTAATCCCAATTATGAAGGAGTGTTGCTGCTCAGTACATCATAAAGAAATAACAAAAACAGAATCCGGAATCTGCCAGCAATAACGCTTTCTACTCAAACACCATTAGCCCCATCCCGAGATCACAGAATAATTCGTTTGATATTGCATCGGGACAATTTATTCCAGTGTGAAACTATGTCACAGAGCTGTCCTTCTGCACTCCAGGGTAGGGGCTGCCCTCTTTAAACAAGAATATTTCACTCACTGATTGACATGAGAATGTTCTCACCCTCTGAATGTGTGATTGCTGTTGAGGTCAGCATTTATTCCCCATTCCCTAATCCCAGGAGCTGGAGTCACATGAAGGACCGAGTGAGGAGAAGGCACTGTTTTTCCTGAGGGAAGGGGAATCAGTGAATAAGATGGGCTTCCAAAAATGGAGAGATCACTGACCTCACTCTTACTGACACTGTCCATCGAGACATCTACAGAACAACAGAGGTTTCAATGCGATTAGGGATCGAATCACCATGGTATGCATGTGCATCCATCTTTTAATGTGACACGATCAGCTGAAGAACATAATAGCAACCGTATAGGATCTTTCGAATCACAAATTACACAGCGAGGAAAAATAACAGGAAATGTATGAAGAAAAAGTACCTTTATTGAAAATCTGAAATCTAACCTAAGCAGGTCTGGCCGTATCTGTATTGACAGAACCACATCCGATCCCATTTCTCTCACACTAGTCTCTGAGCCACCAATGTCCCTGCCTAATCTGAATGGCCCTGTGCCCTGTAACAGTTTGGTGTGATATTAATCCAGAGGGTTAGCTTCTAAATTGGACACCAAGCTCCTGACAGTGTGTTGGCAGAACCTTGTTTCTTGCCTGGTATATGTTGTCTGTAAGAACATGGATCAGTAAGATTGTCTCATGCTCATCCCATTGTGAACTTGTCGACAGGCCTGACCTTGGTGCCTGAACCTCAGCACAGGGATGGAACACAGTCTCCTGGACTCACGTTCATTACTGCAGAGAAAGTTGTCGACTCCTGTGAGCCCCCTCCTACAATTCCATTTCTTTTGATGTTCTCCCACTTGACTGGTTTTCTGTTCATTCTGGTGCCATTCTTGCCAAAGATGAGGCTCCTGTATCCCTGCTGTCTGGCTCACTATGTATACCTGAATGAAAATCACGCTCTCTTATTACTGAGGTGTGACCGCCTCCTGCTGCAAATAATCCAACGAACATTCCCCATCCCCAAGACATTGAACATAGAACATCGAACCTAGAACATAGAACAATACAGCACAGAACAGTCACTTCGGCCCACGATGTTGTGCCAAACATTTGTCCTAGCTTAAGCACCCATCCATGTACCTATCCAATTGCCACTTAAAGGTCGCCAATGATTCTGACTCTGCCACTCCCACAGGCAGCGCATTCCATTCCCCCACCACCCTCTGGGAAAAGAACCTACCCCTGACATCCACCCTTTACCTTCCACCCTTCACAGTATTTTTATGTCCCCTTGTAACACTCTGTTGTACCCCGGGGAAAATGTTCTGACTGTCTCCTCTATCTATTCCCCTGATCATCTTATAAACCTCTATCAAGTCACCTCTCATCCTTCGCCGTTTTAATGAGAAAAGACCTAGCACTCTCACCCTATCCTCGTACGACCTATTCTCCCTTCCAGGCAACATCCTGATAAATTGTCTCTGAGCACTCTCTAAAGCATCCACATCTTTCCTGAAGTGAGGCGACCAGAACTGCACACAGTTCTCCAAATGTGGCCTAACCAAGGTCCTGTACAGATGCAACATCACTTCACGGCTCTTAAATTCAATCCGTCTGCTAATAAACACTAATGCACCATCGGCCTTCTTACAAGCTCTATCCTGAGTGGAAACTTTCAAAGATCTATGAACATAGTCCCCAAGATCCCTCTGCTCCTCCACCTTACTAAGAACCCTACCGTTAACCCTGTATTCCGCATTCTTATTTGTCCTTCCAAAATGGACAACCTCACACTTGACAGGGTTGAACTCCATCTGCCACTCCTCAACCCAGCTCTGCATCATATCTACGTCTCTTTGCAGCCGACAACAGCTCTCCTTATTATCCACAACTCCACCATCTTCGTATCATCTGCAATTTTACTGAACCACCCTTCGACTCCCTCTTCCAAGTCATTAATAAAAATTACAAAAAGCAGAGGACCCAGAACTGATCCCTGTGGAACATCACTTGTAACTGGGCTCCAGGCTGAATATTTACCATCTACCACCACTCTCTGACTTCGGCCGGTTAGCCAGTTTTCTATCCAACTGGCCAAATTTCCTACTATCCCATGCCTCCTGACTTTCCGCATAAGCCTACCATCGGGAACCTTATCAAATGCCTTACTAAAATCCGCGTACACTACATCCAATGTACAATACATTGTCTGTATTTTAGTCTAATGCTCACATACTGCAGCTGTGACACATACTCATTGCTTCTGGCCGTAATTTGCTCCAATTAACTGCTTCTATTTTCTCTAATTAGGTTTAGATTTACATGTTTTCACATTTTTCTTAAACTTAAAGTTCATCATATAAAGCTTGCAATAGATATTCTAGTGTAAGAACAACCCAAGTGGTGAGTTGCTCTCGTTTTACAACATTCATATGCTCCAACCAGAAGGAATCGATCTGACTCAGTTGTGGAGGAGCCATTTTCAGCTGCTTCTTTGAGTAAATAAGGCCAAGTATATTGCTCCCCAAGTAGATCTTGTCTAACATTCCTGTAATGTAGAAATTTCACACATTTACCTGTAGATTTCACTTAAATCCAAGCTAATAACTTGTACAAACAAAATGCGATTTGCCTAAAAGTTTAGATTCTCTTGCGCAGTTCTTCATTCTCCCTTTAGCCTTTTCTCTCGCCTGTCAAACTACATCACCTTGAAGAATGAGAATGATGGTGGAGGGACGATGTGAAATTCACTGCAATAATCATCCAGAAACACAAGAGATCGTTCCCACCATAACAGGTGGTGAAGTGTGAAATCTAAAGGAAAAATGTAATAATGATGCAGCTGTGCCAATTCTCAATTTTCCTAAATATCCATCAGGTTCTGGAATATCAGTTCTGGAGTAAGAACGCTATTTTTAACTTAGTCTGGCTCTATGTGACTCCAGAACCAGAGTGATGTGTCGCTGTCTCTCAGCTGCCCTCTCAGCTGTGATTACTGACAGACGATGATCGTTGGAATGCGTCACTCACACCCAATGAAGAATCTGGAATATACAATAAGGCACCATGGAATGGAGCGTAATTCAGGATGGAATTTGCCTGTGAAAGCTTGCTGGCCTGTGACAATTCACATCACGTGCATGATTCCAGTTCCTGAGGGGAACAGATCCTTAGAAGTGTTGCGTAGAAACCAGGGTTGGGGGGATAGGTGAGCAAAGCAGACACGTGATATAATGAAGTCTGGAAAAAGGCAGGTCGAATAGCAGAATTCAGAGGTGAGAAGGTTGAATGGCTTTATTCTTTTGCCCAGTCTATCTCCTCCCCAACTCATACCTTGCTTATCTCAATAGCCTAAAGGCTAAATTCTTTGGTTGTGACAATCTGAAGCAGACACTGATGGAGCAGCTCAGCAGGCCTCGTAGCATCTGTGCAGAGACAGAGAGAGAAACAGAGTTCACATTTCCCGTCTTGTTCTCACTCTTCTTCAGAATATCTTCAAGAATGGAACTGGAAATGTGAGCAGTGTTTCTCTCACTCCTCGGACGCTGCCAGACCGGCTTGGGATTTCTCTTGCATTCTACTTCCTCACATTCCCCATTGAAAGACATCCTCACCTCTCACCAACAGCCAGGATTCCCTGCCTCTAGCAGCAGCAAAAGGCTTGGCCACTATCAGGGACAGAATCAGCAAATTCAATGCTTTAACCATCCTCTGGTGATCACTGCCCAGCCATAGTGTGAGACGCAGGAGCACTGTAGCATAATATATGAACAAATAAACGGTTCATTAGTTAATTATCACAGCCTCTATCTTCAACGTGCTAAAGGGCCAGACCATTGACTGTGCCCATTGGGAATGTGAGGGGGTGGATTGCGCAGGCTCGTTACAATCTTCCATCGAGCTGTTCGTGGAGGTCGTGGCACACATCAGTGGCTGGTGTTTGCTGAGATGGGAGCGAAACCTCTGAATTCTGGCCCGGAATTTCTGTCCTCCTGCAGGATCCCATGGACCATAAACGACTCCCCGAGGAGACAGACACAGCTGTGGCTTGGCCTGGGAAGCCTGTGACATTGATTCCAGCCTCTGCCTCATCAGTTCAGTTCAAGCACTATTTGCCCAAGCCTTGTTTAAACATCATTCTCAAAGCGCTACCTGAGACGAGAGACGAACGGAACAACAATAATACCACTTGGCATCGCCATCCTAATAATCACATCCTATTCTAGTCTTATTTTCCAGCACTTGGCCCACAGCCTTACGTTCTTTAACATTATATGAGCACAATGGGAATTCCGAAGAGTGCAACAGAACATCAGGCCATTCAAACCACCATTTCTGTGCCGACCATGATGCCATTCTCCTCTAATGCCACCTGCCTGCTCATCGTCTGCATCCATCAACTCACGACCTGTCCATATGTTGTGATAGAGAGGTTTTTAATCAGGAAGTAAATGGAGGGTAATGGGGAAAAGGCAGGGAAGTGGGTTTGATGATGATCATTTCAACGATGATCTCATTGCGTGGTGGAGCAGTCTCGATGGGCACTCTGTCTATTGTGAGAATATCATCTTTGAGGTAGGGGGACCAACACCGGACACAATAATGCAGGAGTGACCTCACCATGTCCCTCAAGAGCGTCAGTGAGCATCCCGAATCTGAACTCCAATCCACTTCAATGAAGGACAACATACCATCTGCCTTCTTCCTTTCTTGATGTGAGTCAGGCAGGGAATAAACTGTTTGTTCACAGCGAGGGAAAGATTCCAAACAGCTTGAGAAAGAGAGTCAGACAGGATGGCGACTGGTTCCGCTTCAGAGGTAAATATTGAAGAAAACAACAGCAGCTTATAAGAAATGTGTAACCATTGGGAGACAGCTGGTGGTGATTTAACGAGGGGGGTCACCCCACCCCAGGCGAGGGGAGAGACTGAGAAGGTGGGACCTGCAGGGGCTTCATGAGTTAGAGCAAGGAAGTGAAAATCCTGTTTCCAAAACAGCAAACGACATCACAATGGCTGGAAATGCAGGTCATAAGAGGGATACAAGCAGTTTGTGGAGAGATATTCATAGTTTAGACAGATGTGAAACAGTTTGAATTGGAGTATAATGTGATAAGAAGTGAAGTTGATCGCCTTTAAATGGAGAAAGCTGCAACAAAAAGACACTTAGTGGAACTTGGGCACATTACACAGAAAGGTTACACAGAGGGGCAATGGATAATCCAGAAGGTGATTGGAATGTTGGTCCTTACTTCAAGAGGGCTGCAGTATTAGAGTATGGAGGTCTTACCATTTGGACCACAACTGTTCACAATGTTTAAAGAAATACATAATTTCATTGCAAGCAGTTCAAAGAATTTACGCTGGGAAGATTCTTGGGATGAAGAGTTTGCATTCTGAGCAAAGTCTAAAGCAGTTTGAACCCTATTTACTGGAGTTTATGTGAATGACAAGTGATCTCACGTGTAATATATAGGATTCTTAAGGGGTTTGACAGGAAATATACTGAGAGGATGCTTCCCCCTTATTGGGGAGACAAGGAACTGACTCTCAGAATGAAGGAATTCCAATTGCAGACTGAGTGGAGGAAGATGTTCTTCCTTCAGAGGATTTTAAAGATTTGTAGCTCCTTGTGTTAGAGAGCCATGTGGGCCATAATACCTCCATATATTTAAGGCTGAGAGAGAGAGCTTCTTGATTAGATGGGGAACCAAAGGTTATGGAGACAGCGTAGGAAAAGGGATGGCGGGGATGTTTGAACACACATGATCCTGTTGAATATCAAAGCAGGTTTGAGGAGCCAAATTGCCTACTCCTCATCTTCTCTTTTTTGAACTTTATCTCGGCTGGAACAGGAATTGAACTCTTATTATTGGCATCACTTAGCCGTGCAATCGAGAAATCCAGCCATTTGAGCTACCCAATGTCAACGTTAATGCAACAGCAATGATTTGAAAATGGAAAGTTTAAAGATTGTTCACAGAGGGTGATACGTAGGAATACAGCAAGGTCGGGAAACTCATTGAGAAGCAGAAAAAAAGATTGTGAGAAGTATTGTGCAGGGAAAATGGAGGGAGGGAGAGAAAGTGAGAGAGTGGGAATAATCAGGTAGAAGCAGCGAGTTAGCAACAGGCAGATCGATAGAAACAAAAAGAATGGTGGAGAGAGATAAAATCAGAGAGATCTATAGAGGAGGGGAGAGATCAGGAAAGGTGCAGATCTCAAGCAAATAACTGACAAAACCTTCCAGAATCCCAGGACATATTAGAATATTGGACGTACATGTAATCTTTAATGAGTGTTGCCACTGTTTTAATAGGGGAGAGAAGGCAATTGCACACAGTCAGATCTCAAAGTTCACGACAAAGTAGGGGCTGGCCTGGTTGAGGGGTAGTTATTGGTAACAGAGCATGGGACGTAAAGCTGAAGGTCTGCTTTCAAGAAATGTTTGGGTCTGGGGGAGGTTCAGAAACTGGGAGAGATGGAAACTGGGAGAAGGCAGAGTTGGAGATGAGGAAATTCGCCTTCACGTCTGGTTAAAGGTAACCTTCAGTTGTTGTGGTTCTGTTCGCCGAGCTGGGAATTTGTTTTGCAGACGTTTCGTCCCCTGTCCAGGTGACATCCTCAGTGCTTCCGAGCCTCCTGTGAAGCTCTTCTGTAATGCTTCCTCCAGCATGTATAGTGATTTGCATCTGCCACTTCCGGTTGTCAGGTACATCAGTCCGCTGCAGTGGCACGGATATTGGGTCCTGGTCGATTTGCTTAATGATGGAATCTGTGGATGAGTGCCACAGAAGGGGATGAGTGTGAAGGGGATCTGGAACCTTACTCAGGCATGCCATGCAGCGTTGGAAGTAGATCGGAAGCTGAAAAGATGCGCGCAGCAGAGCAATCAGGAAAACAGAAGCAATGGCATAATCTCCCCGCCTCGCTCAAAGATTTAAAAACGCACCAAATCTACACAAATGCAATGGATTCCTGTTTTTCGCCATGTCAATGATGGCATCAACAAACAGCAACCATTCTTAATCCAAAACAAAACATGGCTGACTTCTCAAAATTGGCTTTATGCGCTCTTGGTTTGATGAGAAGATGTGGGAAATGAACCCAGACCTCGTGGATCAAAGATAGGAATACTTCCATGGCACCACAAGAGCCCTGGATAACATGTCTCTTATTGATCAGACTTTAAGAATAACTCAGTGGGTGAGTCTCAGCTGGAAGCTAATCTCTCCTTAGGGAAACAAGAACCCGAGGCTAAAAACCTGGAGCTGGACACCATGACCAAAAATAACTCCATTTCAGGGACGGGAGGGAAACACTCTATGATCAGTTTGGATCGTCGATCAGTCTGTTAAATATTTGACTCTAACGCGGATCTCTCCGGCTACAAGGCTCCATTCAGTCTCTCAGAGTTCATCCATAGCTGCATTGTCCAACAGTAAAGACTGGAATGGATCCAGCATGTCACTGTGCAATTGCCAGTTCAATACACAGACTGCCCTCAGCTGAATGCTCAAATATCAGTTTTCCACACTGTACACATTGCATAACTACAGACAATATACAGAATTCACACTGCTAACGGTTCAAATCACAGTTGTCCCACAGTTTAGATGTTGCATCACTGTAGGCAGTACGCACATTAGACACTGCTCAGTGTCATATGTTAGTTATCTCACACTGTATGTATTGTATTACTGACGATGGCGTATGACTACAGAGAATGCACAAATTGCACACTGCTGAGTATTCAAATTTCAGCCACCCAACACAGTAGCCCTTGTTTTGCTGTAGACAATCCAGCAGCTGAATACTGCTGTTTTCCCAAATATCAATTATCCCACACCATTGTATTCGTGCAGATAGTGTCTGTGTGTGTCAGTGTGTCTATGTATGTGTTTTTGTGTCTGTGTATGTGCGTGCATGTGTCTATGTGTGTTTTATGGGTTCGTGCGTCCACCTGTGTGTATGTGTGTGTCTGTGTGTGCGTTTGTGTCTGTGTGTATCAGTGTGTCTATGCATGTGCGTGTGTCTGTGTGTGTGTATGAGTATTTGTGTGTGTTTGAATATGTAAATTTTTTGCATTTGTGTATATGTGGGTGTGTAGGTGCATCTGCGATTATGTATATGTGTATATATTATTTTATGTGTGTGTGTATCTATGATTATGTATATATGTATATATTGTTTTGTGCCTGTGTCTGGTTGTTTAAGTGCACATTTGTGTGTCTCTGTGTGTTATTGTTTGACTCATAATTGAAATGACGTCTTCACATGTGCATCACAGATTCTCTCCGTGTTGTGGTTTTGCAATTATTAACTGTGGGACAGCCTGTGAAACATATATGAAGCTTCCACTCCCTGGGCAACTCATAGTGCAGCAGAAAGTCAATGGAAGATGAGAACTGTCCTGTTCTTTGTTCTTGTGGCCTTGGTGATGGTGCAGCCAGGCCCTGCTGATGACGTCATGAAACAACATCTTTCATTTAAACGTGAGTCCATTTATCCTCAATGTTCACAAACATTCAGAAGGACAGACTAAAGTCACTCATCTCTCTGAAGACTAAGTTGTAACCCTTTCGCTGACAAGAGACTTTAGCTTTAGCTGACAGTAGACGAAAATCAATCAGTTAATATGTACGATAACTGTTCGTGGGATGCTAAGCCAAGATTTCTTGTCCATTCATTATTGCCCAGATGGCATTTGGGAATGAATCTGGAGTCACGTGTAAGTCAGAGCAAGTGCTGGCAATAGGTTTCCTTCTCTTAAGAACTTTAATGAAGTAGCTATTCCCTTGTTTCACCACCAGCATCCCTCCCCCGGATAATCTACAGCATTTCCACACTTGACATCAGATTATTTGGATATAATTCATATTTCGTCATCTTCCTCGATGAGATTCAAAGGCAGCTCTTCAGAACATGAGCTCGATGGTCTCGGATGTCCGTCCAGTGATAGTCCCACCAGTCTACCATGAATTCCTTGTGCAGTTGGTGAATTATGGCAGAAATTTCCCATGAGTGAACAATCCACTTCAGTTCTGAAACACTTCATGTTTATTTACCTTTTGGAATAAATAAGCAGCAGGCTATCATCTTTAAGGCCATTCCATGTCAATTGGCATTCCTGCAATCGACAGGTTCCCGCCCACACCCCAACACCCCAACCCCAGGATTGGACTGTGTTCATTATGTACAGATGTCTCATCAATGACTGTATAAATGAAGTTCAGGGGTCTCACGAACTGAGGTGAAATCTTGGCGCCTGACTGCAGGAACCAATGAACTTCTCTTCTTTGCTTTCCAGGTCACTCCCGGGATTGCTCAGATATCGGAGGGGTGTGCAGATTTAAAACATGTTTCGATGATGAAATCAGTTTTTCCTCTCCTTGCAGACACCCTTACACTTGCTGCTTAAATATCAATGGACCGCAAGGTTAATCTGAGGCTGTGCCTGAAGCTAACTGCAGTATCTTTCTTGATTGGATGTGTCCCCATGGGCCCTAAGCCACTGCTTCTGTGTCGTGATTAAAGGTGTTCACTGTGTTACTCGCATCCCGTGGCCCGTGTCTGATTTCAGACCGTGACCAGTGTGTCTGGTTTTGTCTTTGGTGTGTGAGTAAGGACTGGGGGGTGGGGGTGGGGTGTAAATGATCAGAAATGGTGGAAATATGGTCACCACTGTCAGCTCCTAACTACCCAACTTCATAGAACCATTGTCAACAGAGCCCTCTTAACTGTGTCTGACCCATTTCCCATCTTTCCAACAACCTTACCCCTCTTGCAACAGAGACCGATTTCTCCTAGTCTTTACCTACCATACCACCATCAGCATCCAAACCAGAAAAAAAAATCAGACACCATTTATAACTCCTCCAGTGAGATTCGACCACCAGACACATATTACAACTTCCGCAGGGATCATTCCCCATGGGACACCGTCGTCCACTCTTTCTTCACTCCTTAGAGCCCCAGCACCCGTCTGGCACCTTCCCTTGCAACCCCCTAAGGTAACACATGCCAATTTACCTTTTCCCCCCTCAGTACCGAAGGGCCCAAACATGCCTTTCAGGTGAAGCAACGATTTATCATCACTTTTCACAATTTAGTCAGCTGCATTCGTTGCTCACTATGTCGGTCTCCCATATAATTGTGCAAACAGAGGGTAGATGGAATGGTACTTCGGAGGACATCGACGTCTTATCCCGCAAAAGACACTGAGATTCCAGTTGCCTGCCACTTTAATACCCCTCCAGAGGATCTAAAACTTGAATTTAGGCTGTTGTCAGAAGCAACAAGTATCTGCAGATTTTTATTCAAAACAAAATGATTTTTCAATTTAAAATAACACAACAAAATGGCTGCAAGCAATAATTTGACTCTGTGAATCTGAACTGATGCTTTGCTAATTTGGTTGTATTCTGAGATAAAAGAGAACAATGGATTTCTCATAAGACAGTGATGTGTATTCGAACTAACATTGAACCGCTACTATGACGTGGATATTTACATAAATTAAGACCCCTTCCCCAGGGAATATCGTTGGATTAGCCTGTTGTCAATCATGTCACCTTATTACAGTTGATTGGACTTTTCTTCTAATTAAGAACCATTTCCCAGGAAATATCATTGGGTTGATTTACTGGAAATCATGTCATCTTATTAAATGTGATTGGTCTTTTCTTGTAATTAAGGTTGCACTATATCTTAAAAATACAAATAATCTCTAATTTTCCAATGTAATTGCACAACAACACCACAGAACACGAAAGCTTTAGCCTTTGTGTTGCTGAACAGAATTGCATCAAGGTGCCTTAATTCAATAAACTAATGACGCTTGCTTTTTTCCAGACCGCAAAATACAAATAATCTCTAATTTTCCAATGTAATTGCACAACATCACCACAGAACACGAATGCTTTAGCCTTTTGTGTTGCTGAACAGAATTGCATCAAGGTGCCTTAATTCAATAAACTAATGACGCTTGCTTTTTTCCAGACCGCATTCCGTTGAATTTTTTAACAGAATACGAAATAAGAGTCCTCTCTTGAGGTGTCTGGATCTTCATTTTGGGGCCATGTTTCATTTCAGCTCGGACAGGTCGTTAACAGCGGTGGAAGAGTTAAATGTCTTTCACTAATGAGTGTTGAGGAATTCGGCCGGCCAGATGTGAACATTTTAAAAGCGTTTGGTTTTCCTCTCATTCAAGGAGTGTCTGACTTGAACCCTCGCTGTTTATGTTCCATTCCAGCTCAAAAGTATCGCTGTTAGCAAGGGTTGGTTCAGGGGGATTATGGGGGTCGTGTCTGGGGGGGGGGGGGGGGGGGGTGGGGATGGTACACACTGCTGTTACTGAGGGAGGGACACACACACACACACAGCGAGCAGTTGACCCCGATATTTAACACAGGTGGTTGATGTTAATTTAAAGTATATTGACTAAGATTTATCTGCTTATAATCGATAGAAAGGAGGCCTGGAACTTAATAATAAGTTAATAACTAATAATAATACCTTAAAAAAATCAACTTAAGTTGATTAATAAAAGGAAATATTGCGGTATTTTATAAATAAAGGTTAATTTGGTTTTTAAAAAGAGTTTGTGAAATAAATTAACGTTTGTGGAATTCTGATTGGTGAGTTATTCTTTAATCAGTTGCTATAAAACTGAAGTAATTTTAAAATGGGTAATTGCATAGACAGAACAGATGATCCATCCTCAACATTAATGACATTATGTGAAAAAGCTCGAGATCCATGACTGTTTTGAATCTGATTTGCATTTTGAAAATTTAGCATGATTTATTTTAATGTTAAGGATCCTTCAGTGATTATGAAATAAAATATCATCTCCTCTTCAGTTTATAGGTCATGACTGTCCTTGCTGCACGTCACCCCAGCTATAGCTTCCATCTTAGCACCGCTCTCATGACCTATCGTACCTGCCGATCTTCCATTCCACCTATCAACTCCACCCTCCTCTCTGACCTATCACCTTCATCCCCACCCCCATTCACCCATTATACTCTTTGCTACCTTTTTCCACCCTCCATTCTGCTCATCTCCATCCCCATTCACCAGCTTCCATCCCCACCCCATTCTCCTAAAATCCTCTATGCTACTCGCTCCCCACACCCACCCCCCTCTCATTTATCTCTCCACCCTGCAGGCACCCTGCGTCGATTCCTGAGGAAGGGCTTTTGCCTGAAACAATGATTTTCCTGCTCCTTGGTTGCTGCCTGACCTGCTGTGCTTTAATCTCGACTCTGGTTTCCAGAATCTGCAAAACTTGTTTTCACCATGACTGCCCTACTGTCAGTTTCTAACTAATACCTTTTATCCATACGAGAAAGTCAACCTTATTCGATTTCAAATCAGTTTAATAAACAGCAAGACAACATTATAACCTTTTTTTGTTTCAGACTCGCTTGTTTCCACTTAAGTCTACTATGTTTTATTGGTGATCATTGGTAAGGACAGTTGCAGTCTTATTGAGGGAGTCCCCTCCCTCAATGACTATTGAAGTTTCAGTTCAATATTAGATTGTAATAAATCATCTAACAAAATTAGAACCCGATGGCAAATATCTGTTTCTGTGGATTCAGCCATTATTCATGCATTAGAAGTTTGCTTTTTCATTTGAATAGACAAAACCTTGTGAGGCAGCTTCAGTTATTTCACGACCTTTAGCATTGTAAATGTGCAATGACTGGTCAGGACCAATCTTGGATGTTTTGGGTAATTATAGTGGATTTCAATGTTGGGAACTGTGTACATTTTACGTTTTAAATATTAAATGCTGAACAAATGAATTTACAACTTATATTGATGACTGAAAGAAAATAACATGCTGCATGTTACTCAGATATATATTGTAAAAATAATGACCAGAGGTATATTACCACAGAGGAGATAAGTTCTCAAAACAAGAAAAGAAAACTAACCACTCTTGATCCTCCAAAGTCCACAAAAAGTAAATGAAAAGTTGTTTTCCAGACTCTTCTTCAGATGGATCCCCACTCAATAATGGGCAAAGTGTGCTTGGTAACACGCTACTCAATATCCACACTGAATTATATCCACATCATTAGCTGTCCCAAACAAATGAAAAAGGACTGCTTCCTGACTTAAGCAGTCACCGCTGTCACCCAGAATTCCACCCGTTGGACAATAGGGACAGCCAAACTCATCAAGGAATAGGTGGTAAATCAATCGCTATTTCTTTTGTAGCATCACTGCCCCATTGCCATGGAGTTAGCAGGCTCCACAATGTCACAGCCATGTGATAGAGTGACCAGGACGATTCAAAGAGACCAATCACCTATTTAGTTATTCTCCTCTTGCAGTTTTTGATTCGCTGAAAATTCAAGAACGGAGAGAATCTTTCAGATTATGACAATCAAGATTCCAAAATGCATAGTTAGCAACAGGCTTTAAAGTTAGACAAACATAAATTGTGAAATTGTTTAAATAAGGTTAAAATTGAAATAGAGGCGAGGAGATCAACTACAGAAGGGAAGAGAATGATGAAATAACAAGGATGAAACAGTTTTTAAAAATGTTTTAGTTAGGTTCCCACATTGATTTACTGATGGTGATTCATTTATTCATGACTTTATTATAATACTTTATAATATTTACAATAATCAGATGTATTTTCTCCAATTAAAATTCATTGGCAGGGTCGCTTGTTTTAATTCCATTGCACATTGTCAGTTACCTGTCTTATTGCCTCATGGCTAACTTAAAACATGGCTGCATTAATTTATTGTTAATTAAACAATGGAAAGATACCTTACTGTCCAGTTGAAGACATTCTGCATGTGATTGGGGGATTGAACCATGATACAAGTTACAGGTAAACCAAATTATATCCAGCGCCCTCAGGATACAAAAAGCCATATGCCAGTTCTGATATGGTTGATTGGAACCAGGGTAGCCACTGGAGGCGGAACCTACCTCATGTACCTACCCGACGACCACTGCTGGACAACCGTTTCCCGAAAATGGGGACAGGCAGTTCACAGAACTTTACCTTTGAGACTAGGAACAAGAAAGCAAAATCTCCCAGGAACATGGGCCTGGCCCTTGCTTTAACTGTTGAAATGTGGCCGATGTGTAATAAGTTTTTAATGTTAGCCCCGAACTGATGTTGGGAATCGACATGCTTTCATTCTATCAAAAGGAATATCTTTAAATATACACTGACTCTTCATTGTGCTTTTAAAATGATTCACGATGTTGGAGCTTTGTGGGAACATTGAAGATTTGTAACCGCCCAAGGGGGCAGTGTTATAGTAATGCTATTTTGTCCAATCAATCTGACGCTTTTCGGGATGTTTAGCTCATGCTAATAAAACTGATACTGTTTCTAAAGTAGTGGGTAAGTATATGCAGCTGCCAAGTTGGCCGGTTTTCACCCCAAACTCCTGATCCCATTTGGTCCCCAGCAAAACCCGGTTAGACACAGAATAAGGACGGGTATGCCAGCTCTGGGTAAGGTACAGAAATCACCGGGGAATGAGACTGTTTGCTCAGTGTCGTTTCACAATGTAAACGTTGATTTATCTATTGCTTACTCACTGTAAGCAGGTTTAGTGTTGGATCGTTTTCCATATTGTTTAGAAATTTGGAAGTAATTTGCAAATGACCATTTCTGAAATGACACAGGCACTTCATATTATATTAAAGTATACTACTGACTGAATTATCAAGTGATTTGAGTTCATACATAGACCCTAAGCCTAACTGTCTTTTCTTAGTGGATGCAACTTATATGAATGCACACTGGTTGATTTGATTTATCTTCAGACGGGGCTGTTAGATGTAAGGAGGAGTTTCTAGCTGAGCAATTATCTTCAATTAGACGTTTGATACTGAACAGTGATGGTTTATAATTTTAAGACTGCACCAATGTCCAATTTCAAGGTTAGCTCAATATTAGAAAATGTCAGTGTGGTTTGAAAGCTTTGTGTCATGTTACTATAATTTGGGGACAGCATTGCTCACTAGCTACTCATCGCCAACTTTTCTGCTCAAAATTACCATCTGGTTGCTACACTTAATTCTAAATATTGTTAACTATAGCTGTAGGTTGGGCCATTCGATTGGGCACGAAGTTGACGTATGATAAATAAAGAGAATACAATATATTGCGGAACTAATCGAAATCTTAGGTAATATTGATGTTTTTCGCAGCAAACCTTCGAAGACTATTACCTCTTAGCAAAGCTGGCTTTATAAAAATAGGATTGTTTAATTCGCCCATGCCTCCAAATGAAGTAAGAAAATAAAGGGTAGGAAGGGAATCTCTGGTGCAAAGTTTAAAATGAATGAACTTTTTGCCAGTGTGGGCTATATACTTACTCAAGTGGGCTACATGAGTTTGATTAACTTGAGAATTATTTATTTCAAGATTGCCCTTAGGACTTCTAGCCTGCTGAAGGGGACACATTATAGCCTCAAATAGGGGACTCCCGCGATATTCAAACCAGAATATAGGTGACTCCTACGACATTAGTTTGTGTTACTTCTTTGCTGCTGCATAAATTAATTGAGAATGTGTATATTGTATACACATACATACAAGGAGGGAATGGTTTATACTTTATTACAATGGACACTCCACGGCCTCATACCCTGATGGGAAGTACCTTCCAGGTCCTCCTCACCACCCCAACTGTTGCCTAGGTCGCCGAACGTTCTGCCTGAGTTCATCTCCCTCATTGCAAGCTCATCAGACAAGCCACTTGCAAGGGGGGGTGGAAGGGGAGAGATAATAAAGATCGAACTTGCCCTGCTGTGTGGACATGCCATTGCCAGATTTGGAGCACGAGAAGGGACAGTTTACCTGTGCGACCCTGAGCAACCAGAGACCATGTACCATCTCTGCCAGGAAGAAGTCCTTGTGTGCCGAGAGACTGAATGTTACCAAGAATGACTAATGCAGTGGTCAACTGCATCAAAATGATTGACTAGATCATTTGCAGAACAAATCTAAATGGTCTTTATCCTCGATAGGTGTTGTGTGCCAGTTTAATTTCATTTGTACTGTGGGCATCCCCTTTCTGATAGATCATGCAGTAAAAGAGGAAAGGTGGGGTGCTATCCTTCACTGACAATTTGTTTCTCAAAACCCATAATAACCCATTTAAACTCCAGGACTTCACTGCCGGCGTTCCTCAAGACTGTGTCTGAGGCCTAATTGTGTTTAGTGACTGAATAACTGCCACTCCCTCAATCATAATGTCATAAGTCAGAATCTGTTAACACAATTGGTTGTACGACTGATTGTGAGATGTAGAGAAGCAAGGTGATCTTTAGGTTCAAGTTGCCAATGCCGTCTCTCTCTCACTCTCTCTCTCCCTCACCCTCTCTCTCTCTCTCCCCCCTCCCCCACCACCCCCACCTATCATTGAACAGCTAACTGGAACTTGGATGATTCCTTCTGTGTCCCTCTGTTAAAATCCTGGAAATATTCACCAGACCATATTTCAGTTGAGATTTCATGAAGATTGAGATACAAGAAATTTTTAAAAAGTACAGGAAATGGGAGCAGTCTAGATTATATGGTTCAAACCATTCTAAGTTCAACATTTTGATGGGAAAAACTGATCTGAACAGACACTGGAGAACAATGCTTCTGCTGATTCTTGAGAATTATGAACATTATATAAGAAAGGTTCAGCGTCTTCATTTTAGACTTTCTCTATATTTGAAAGGTCTGTCATATTCCTTCCCTTATTCCTGCGGAGCTCTGTGATAAATCAGGCTTCAAGGTTAAGGTCAGGAGCACTGGCATCGCAGGATCGATCCTTTAAAATAACAGACTGGAATTTACAATCATCACAGACACAATATCCCAACGTGTGCTTCTGGCAGCTGAGACTTACAGATGGCAGCTTATATTCAGAACATTACAGGTCTTGGTGATATCCCATCATTACGCCACCTTTTATTCACACGGAGCAAGTAGTTGACACTGCTCCAATGCCCTCAGAGACAGCTCGCAGAGCGTCAGGACATCTGACACTCATTTTCTTTTAACTGTTACCTAGGGTTACCTGTTTGTACCACATTAACAACCCCAATCAGGGGACGCATATTCTATACGGTCCACCTGCTTGAACTCACTATAACCACGACACGTGGGTGCTTTGGACATAATTTCCAATTTTGCAGATGACATGCAAATTGAACCGTGAGGCAGTGAAGACAATCATAGCAGACTTTCGGAGGATACAGTCAGGAACTGTTTGCAGGTAGTCTGACGATGGAAGTGTTACACAGTGTTCCTGAAGTTTTCTCAACAGAACAGTCATGAGGACTTCTGAGAGTGAGAGATCGTGTGAGAGATAGAAAGAGAGATTCCTATGCGCTCTCTTTGCCGTTTCTCCCACAGTGCTTCCTCGAATTGGTTCCACTTCAAGATGTGTCATCAGGGAGGCATGTTGTGGTCATTTGGAATCGATAGGAGGTGCCTGGCCCATGTTTCATTTCATGCAGTGAAACTTTATAGGGGCAGGAGTCAATGATATATATTGCCCGGGAAACATTTCTATTCCACAATACGGCTCGAACCAAGCTATTCCAGGACAGCTAAAGCACTGTGTTTTTTTTTATCTGACAATGGAGAATATTTCCCAAGATTGGCGAGTTGTAGGGAATCCTGAGGGATAGTATTTACATGTATTTGGAAAGGCAAAAACCGGATAGGGGTAGTTAGCATGGCTTTTTGCATAGGAAATCATGTTTCACATACTTGATTGAGTTTTCTGAAGAAATCACAAAGTGGATTGATGAGGGCAAAGCAGCAGGTGTGATCTATAAGGACTTCAGTAAAACATTTTACAAGGTTCCCCATGGTAGAATGGTTAGCCAGGTTGGATCACATAGAATACAGGCAGAACAAACCATTTGGATACAGAGCTGGCTTGAAGGCGGAAGACAGAGGGAGGTGGAAAAGGGCTGCTTTTCAGACTAGGTGTCTGTGACCAGTGGGGTGCCACAAAGATCATTTCACTACTTTTCATCATTGATATAAATGATATGGATGTGAACATAGTGGGTGTAGTTAGTAAATTTGCAGATGACACTAAAATTGGAGATGGAGTGGACAGCGAAGTTGATTACATCAGTGTACAATGTGATCTTGAATGCACGGGACAATGGGCTGAGGAGTGGCAGATTGAGTTTAACGTAGATAGATATGGGGTGCTGGACTTTGGAAAAACAAATCATAGCCGAACTTATACACTTAATGCTTAGGTCTTATGGCGTGTTGGCGAACAAAGAGACCTTGGAGTGCAGGTTCATCGTTCCTTGAAATTAGACTCACAATTGGATAGGATAGTAAAGAATGCATTTGGTATGCTTTCCTTTATTGGTCGGAGCATTGTGTATAAAAGTTGCAAAGTCATGCTACAGCTGTACGGGGCATTGGTTTAGCCATTTTTGGCATACAATTCTTGTCCCCTTCCTATCGGAAGGTTGTTGTAAAACTTGAAAGTGGTCAGAAAGGATTTAGATGGATCTTGCCAGGGTAGGAGGATTTGAGTGATTGGGAGAGGCTGAACAGGCTGGGGATGTTTTCCTGGAACATCGGATGCTTCGGGGTGCCTTGATAGAGGTTTATAAAATCAGGAGGGGCGTGGTTATGGTAAATAGACATAGTCTTTTCCTGGGAGGGGGAGTCCAGAACGAGAGGGCACAGATTTAAGGTGAGCAGGGAAAGAATAAAAAGGCACTAAAAGAGGCAACCTTTTTATGCAGAGTGTGATGTGTGTATGGAATAAGCTTCCAAACAAACGGTGGAGGCTGGTACACTTCCAGTATTCAAAAGGCATCTGAATGCATATATAAATAGGAAGGATTTAGAGGTATATGCTGGACAAGCGCTGGAAAATGCGACTAGATTAGGTTTGGATATCTGGACAGCATGGACAACTTGGACTGCAAGGGCAGCTTCTGTGCTGGACATCTCTATGACTCTACATTAGCAGGAAATCCTCAACCTAACAATTTGCCACCTTATTTGTCTACTCTCCACGATTACCAAAGTGATGATAAGGATCGCTCTTTAGCGATAATTGCAAAGTTAGGACATGTTGAAAGTCGGTTAGTATGGTCTTAGCTAGGGCCAGTTGCCTCCTAACCTCATAAAAACATTTGGTTCCGGCATAGAAAAAGACAGGCATTCAGAGGTGAGGTGAAAGTGACAGACCTTGACACAAAGTTCACATTTGACTGAATCTGGCATCAAGGAGTCATAGACTTCATCAGTGCAGTGTCATTGGCCCAACCATCTTCAGTTGCTTCATGAATCACCTTTGTTGCATCAAGTAGGACACTCACTAATGATTGTAAAACATACAGCACAATTGTGTGAAATAGAGTATCGAGAAGTACAGCACGGAAACATATACTTTCTTGCAACTCGTCCATGCCGACCAGATAAATTAAGATAATCTAGTTCCATTTGCCAGCACTTGGCCCATGCCCTTCTCAACCCATCCTATTCATATACCCATTCAGCTGTCTTTTAAACGCTTTAATAGTCTCCACCACATCCTGTGGCAGCTCATTCCATAGATGCACCACCCTTTTCATGAAATATTTGCTCCTTAGGTCCCTTTTATACCTGTCCCCTCTCATCCTAACCCTGTACCCTCTAGTTCTGCACTCCCTCACTCCAAGGAAAAGACCCTATCTGTTTAGCCTACCCAAGCCCCTCATGATTTTACAAACTTCTGTAATGTCATCCGTCAGTTTCTGACGCTCCAACGAAAGCAGCCCCATCCTGTTCAGACTCTCCCTTTTCCTCAAATTCTCCAACCCTGGCAAACTCCTTGTATACTTTTTTCTGAACCCTTTCAAGTTTCTCAACATGTTTCCGATAGGAAGGAGGCCAGAATTGCACGCAATATTCCAAAAGTAGCCTACCAATGTCATATACAGCTCAACATGACCTCCCAACCCCCATATTCAATGCTTCCACCAATAAAGGAAAACATACCAAACGCCTTCTTCACTTTCCTGTTTACCTGCGAGTCCACATTCAAGGACTCTTCAATTCCTGACACAGTCCATGACCAAATGGTGCAAGACCAGGACCATATGCAAGCTTGGGCTGATAAATGGCAAATTTACACCACACGAGTACAGTCAGGAGAGAATCTATCTCTGGATCACAGTTTTTCAATAGCATTGTCGCTATTTAAATCCCTTTTTATCAACAACCTGACAGTTACCATTGACTAGAAACGGGAAAGGTGCAGTAATACAAATAATGTTGCTCCAAGAGTGGTTCAGATGCTCGGAATCCTGCAGAGAGTAACTCACCTCCTGACACCCCTCTCTGCCAGAGCCTGGCCATCATCTACAAGGTGGGAGCATGATGGATCACTCTCCATTTACTTGGATGAGTGCACCTCCAACAACACTCAAGAGGACAGACATTCTCCAGAACAAAGCAGTTCCTTGATTGCCACCACAACCACAAACATTAATTCTGTATATCTGTTCTGTTCAATGTGCAATGTGACATCTCCTGCAGGTTCTCACTTTGCTTTAGAGCAATATTCTGGGCAGCTTCTTTTATGTATTTGTGCTCCTCTCGTCTACTGGAACTCTCCAACGGGGAGAAGCATGTATGGCTATTCAGTGACTTTGATATTGGTTGGGTGTGTAATGGAGAAACTGTAGATGTATGTAGTTCAGGGTGGTGAAGAAGCACAAGGGAGGTTCATTAGATAAGGGCCATGGCAGGTGTGCAAAACTGGGAAACTGTACATTTGGTGAATTAAGAAAGATATATAAACCAGATTTGTTTTAACAAACGCAAGTAATTTGTAATCAAAGCACAATTTATTTAATGAAGATGTAATTCTTGATTAACAAAAACCTCAGTAATAAAGAAGCATGAGCAATCATCTCCTTACATGATCACAGACACATACACACAATAACAAAATTCAGCACTTGGTATCTTTCTGAAATAAAAACAGCAATATTGTTCAATGGATTTCTTTTTGCTTGCAGTGAAAAATAAAAAAAAACACACATGGACTGTTGATGTCAACTCGAATTTTGTGTTTTGTACCTTATAGACAATGTCCATGGCACACAGAGATACTTGCATGGTCATGGCAGAATCAACATGCACAGAAATTGGAGTGTTGAGAAGATTTATCAAACATTCCTTGATCAAGACAATTAAAGACTCTTTGAACTCAGAAGACAGCATTTCGACCAAAGGAAAAAATTAGCTGGTCAGCTTCATCTTAAGTTGCTTGTTCCCCCAAATAGGCTTCAGATAACAGAAGCACTCTATTTCGTCCCTGTTCAAAGAAATCCAACAGTGTCCTAAAGCAGAGCCTGGTCTTCAGTTCTCTTGGAATTTCCCTGTCATTGGCTCCAGACCTCATTCCATTGGGACCATGTGGTGGTTGGTCTGCAGTGACCACTCCACATTAAAGGGATCCACAAACAGGCCGCGTCCATCCTAACCCTGCTCCACCCCCAAATGAATCTGGGAACTGGAACATCAGGAACCTGCTGGATAATACCAACATCAATTGTCATGAATGATACACTGCAGCCTTTGCCCAGCAGAACAACACTGACATCATCGCTGTGAGTGGGATATGACTGGCAAGAGAAAGGAAACTTAAAGAACTATGTGGCGGTTACACTTTCTTCAGGAAAAGCAAACACAGAACACTGTCTCCATGGGATCAGCTTCACCATAACAAACAAACTAGTCAGACATTCCAACAAATACCCCTGTAGGGTAAATGAGCTCCTCATGACCATCTGACACACCCTGGGCTAGAAGGAGTACTTCACAGCCGTCAGTGCCTCTGCCCTGAATCTAGACGTAATGAAGGAGACAGAAGACTCATTCCACACGAGCTTCAAACTACCTATATCCCGCTGAAGGAAGTGTTTCTCAGGCAGGGCCTCAAAGCCGATCTGATGATGACTAAGATACCTGAGTCACAGAGTGCCCACAACATCTGATACACCCTAAACCACTCCCAGGACGCAACTGTGTGGAGACCGAGATTTCCAAGACTGCAAAAGTGAGGTCGTCCTGAACATGCAGCTCCATCATAACTCCAGCTAAAGGAAACAAGCGGAGATGCAACTGAAGGCCGAGGAGAAACAAAGAAGCCGTGACCGAAAGAATAGCAGGTGGGTGGAGAGAGACAGGAGGAGAGTCCGTGACTCACTGACAGCAACAATGTGTGCAGTTTTTTTAGCTCAATCAAAGGCATCTACAGCCCGAGTTCCAAGGGAGCGAACCAAATGAGGGCCAAACACAGACAGTCCCTCATCAAAGACCAAGAGTCAGTCAGCACTCACTTGGGAGATCATTTTGAGCGTCTCCTCCACCAATTCACAGCCTTCAGCACAAGTGTTCCTGACACACTGTACCCACTGCTATCTCAGCAAATCTCCAACCCACCCTGAGAGCAAAAGCACTTCCAACAACAGAACAGCAACAAGGCTACCAGCACAGATCGAATCCCCGGTGAAGGACTAAAATATGGCGGAGAGACATTCTTGACACGCATCCGCCTCACGATCCTTTTCTGGAATGAGGGGAGCAAGCTCGGAAATCTCAGAGACGCAAATACTTTGACCATCTTCAAGAAAGGAGACAGTTGCAACCATATAGAGAAATTTCCCACTGTCCGTTATGGGAAAGATCATTGTGAAAATCCTCCTCAGTCCCTCCTCCCAGTGGCTGAAGATCTCCTTCCGCGTCTCAAGGCAGCTTCAGCCCATCAAGAGACTGAATGGCCAGGATTTTCAGTGTGACAAATTCAAGCAGAGTGCAGAGAACAGCAGTAATCTCTGTTACATGGCCTTCTTCGATCTTCAAGTCTTCAACTCTGTGGACCGTGAGGGATTATGGGATAACTTCCTAAAATATGGACGCTTACAGAATTCAGTCACCATTCTCCACCTGCTTCACAATGACTTCCAAACTATTGTCTTCACCAACACATTCGCCACATGCATGAGCCTGATGTGACAGACAGAACTAAAAAATTCGGCAACAAACATATTAGAACTAACAACCTGCTCAGTGGCACCACTCATCTCCTGACCTCATTCCAGCCTTGGTCCAAACATGGACAGAAATAGCTGAATTCCAGAGGTGTGGTGGGTCTGACTGCAATTAACATCAAGGCTGTGTTGGGCCTTCAATGTGGTCAGGCTTCAAGGAGCCTGAGCAAAACTGGAGGCAATGGAAATCAGGGGATTTCCCCTGGGTGGAGTCATCCCAAGCATAAAAGACCTCTTCGAGGTCAGTCATCACAGCTGCAGGGCATCTCTGCATTAGTTCCTCAAAGGTGTGTCGTAGGTCTGACCACCTTCAGTAATTTTATCAGTGGACTTCCCTGCATCATAGGGTCAGACATTGGGGTATAGCTAATGATTACACTATGTTCAGCAGAATTTGTGACTACTCAGACACTGAAGCACTCCATATCCAAATGCCTTGATACATGGACAATATATAGGCTTGGGATGAGAATTGACAAATAGCATACATGACACATAAATGCCAGATAACGATCAACTCTAACAACAGTAAGTCAAACAATCATCCTTTGATATTCAATGGGGTTACTGTTGCTAATTCATTAACTGTAACCATCTTGAGATGACCATTAACCAGAAACTGAACTGGACCATCCATTTAAATATAGTGGTGACCAGGCAGGGCAGAAGCTAGGAATACAGCAGACAATAACTCACTTCTTGATTTCCATCTGTCCACCATCTGCAAGGTCCAAGTCAGGAGTGTGGTGGAATACTCCCCATTTGCCACGATGAGTGAGGCTGCAACAGCATTCAAGAAGCTGGACACTCTCCGGGATAAAACAGTTCACTTGATGGTCAACATAACCATTTTATTTCCATCACTGACTCTCAGTAGCAGCGAAATGTACCAACTAAAGATTCAGTGCAGAAATTCACCAAAGTCATAGAGTCATATAGATGTACAGCATGGAAACAGACCCTTTGGTCCATCTCGTCCATGCCGACCAGATATCCCAACCCAATCTTGTCCCACCTGCCAGGACACAGCTCATATGCCTTCAAACCCTTCCTATTCATAGACACATTCAAATGTCTCTTAAATGTTGAAACTATACCAGCCTCCACCACTTCCTCTGGCAGTTCATTCCATACACGCACCACTCTCTAAATGAAAAAGTTGCCCCTTAGGTCACTATTATATCTTTCCCCTCTCACCCTAAACGTAACATTGTTCTGGAGTCCACGACCCCAGGGAAAAGACTTTGCCTATTTATCCTATCAATGCCCGTCATAATTTTTTAAATCTCTACGAGGTCACCGCCTCAGCCTCCGATGCTCTAGGGAAAACAGCCCCCGCTTGTTCTGCCTCTCCTTATAGCTCAAATCCTGCCAACATCCTTTTAAATCTTTTCTGAACACTTTCAAGTTTCACAACGTCTTTCCAATACGAAGGAGACCAGATTTGCACGCAAATATCCTCAAACAAACCCTTCGAAACTCATAATCCTCAAGAAGGGCATAAGCAGCAGATTCATGGGAACACCATGCACTACAAATTTCCTTCCAAGTCAATCATCACCCTGATTTGGAAATATATTACCATTCAGCCCTTCATAACAGTGTTGTAATTCTGTGTACAGCACACAGACAACAACAGTTCAAGAAAGCAGCTCAACAACACATTCTGACCAGCCACAAGAAATGACCAATAAATGCTGGCCCAGGCAGCGATGCCCATGAATGGATTAGGATTCATTAAAAATGTCGTCCAATCATGAATAATAGTGGACGCTGGGTTTAAGGTTTTGTGAGAATAAACTGGATGGGTGCAGGCAGCAACTTGCTTGTTGTGGAGAGCTGAAGTGATACACTGTTTGGAACAATCTGTCAGTCTTTCAGAGGCACGACCTACGTAACATCACACGGACACTGAGATTCTTATCCCAGATCACTCACATGTGAGACAGGTCGAGCCAATTTGATATGTCCTCGTATCTGGAATATTTGGAAACATAGTTAAATTATTTTCATGAAAACAAATATGTGTGAAATATTTGCATTCAAGGGAAAGATAATTGGATACTTTCAAAGTTCCGAAGTTAATTAATAATTTGATCTTGGGTGCGATAACCAAACTTATCATTTTGCCACTATGTTTTCATTCGATTTCATCCATAAAATTGAACGAAACAAATGGTTGGATTTGGTTATGGGACAATCAAGTGGCTATGATCAAAGGATTTATGACCTTCAATGATTACACTTTGCTGTTAATGATAAAGATAATTTTGAAAACATCTTCATAAAATTTCAAGTTTGACTCACACACAATAACGTTAGTTGGGATCATGCTGGCCAGCAATGTAGATGCACAATTCTATTTGGACACTGGGATTGTGGAGCTGACATGCGCGGGATATTGATGATGAGGAATACAATGCAAGATGCAATGCAATCCATCACTTTTCTAGCACCTTCAATAAGGATCTGCTCCAAAGATCAGAATTATGATGCTTATGTGGCACACTGGATGTCATCAACATGGACAAACCTATGAATCATAGTCATTGGCAGCTCATGTGCATAAATTGTGAAAATTTCAATGAACCTTGTGCTCGTCCATTGGTTAATCTGCTCCATGCATTTCTCCTTGTTCAAGGACGAGTCTAATTTGCCTGTTGTAAAGAAATGTTTGAATAACTGGCCAGATCCAGTTTGGGAGCTATCTGGAGATATTTAGGAGCCGGTCACTCTTTACTGGAGGTGCCAACGTGCTCCAGCAATATTATATTTAGATTCAGGGCATTTCAATCATATTTTTGACGTATAGTAGTGCAAAAATCATGTGTTTACTCATCTAAACATGAATCAGCTGTTTTCTCCGGTTTTTGAACTGAGCAATAATCCGTTAGTGAATATACTTACTAAATTTAGCAATAATTAGGTGCGCATTCTGATTATTTAAGCGAATAATATTCAACAGAAAAAAATCATTCAGTTTGGTTTCATTTTAAGATGCAAAGAAATAAAGAGAGGTTAACGCTTTACTGTACAAAATTTAAACCTGCCCTGCAGTATATTTCTCACAGACTAATCCAGCAACAATCGAACATAGTCACGCTCACGGAAACCCACATTCCAGATAATGTCCCAGCCGACTCTATGTTCATATCAGAACAAGTCCTGTCACACTAGCATGACAGAGCCAGCAGTGGAGCAGCCCTGTGGGATACAGTCAAGAGGGGTGGGCGTACGCAGGACGTGCTCATCATTGATGCCTGTCCCCATGAGTATGGAAAGGACAGAGAATGGACTCTGTGTGGGAGGCTTCAGTATCCATCACCAAGACAGGCTTAGCAGCACCACCTGCTGACTGAGCTGGGACAGTACAAAAGGCATTGTCCCCAAACTGCCTGCCACACATTTTATGTGGTGCGGCACTGTATCTGTGTGAAATGGGGCCGACTTCAAACAGATCGACCAACTCACGACGGGGTGTCCACGAAGTTTAGTGGGCTATCTGCATCATCAGAATTATACTTTGCGTAGACAATCATCGACCATCTGCCCGACATAACTGACTGGAGGGTTTGAGTTACAGAGAGAGATTGGATAGCGTGGTTTTTCTTGCACTGGAGTGCCAGATGCTGAGTGTACAATTTATAGAGGTTCATAAAATCATGAGGGGCATGGATAGGGTGAACTGCCAAGGTCTTCCCCAGGAAATTAGAGTCCAAAACTAGAGGGCATGGGTTTACACTGAGAGGGGAAACACCTCAAAACGACCTGATGGGCAATTCCTTCATGCAGAGCGTGATGTATGTGTGAAACAAAGTCATTTGGATTGATACGTGAATAGAAAGGGATTGGGGGGATATGAGTCAGGAGCAGGTGAGTTGCACCAGTTTAACTTGGGAGTATTATCATCTTGGACTGCATGCATCGAAGGGTCTGTTTCCATGCTCTATGACCCTCTAACTCTATGGTGAAAGCTGGCACAATTACAGCATTGAAAAGGCATCTGGGTGAGTATATGAATAGGAAGTCTTCAGACTGGTTCAATGATGCGTACAACAGCATATTCAAACAGCAGCATGGAACACCATTATGGAAGGTTCCAACCTGGTGAAGGTACAAAGTAGAACGACATTTGTACGGAACAAGTTACAGACAGAGCTCAGTGATCACACAACCAATGAAACTTTGCTCTCTCCCCACTGATGCTGCCAGACCTTCTGTGTTCCACTAGTAATGTCTGTTTTTGAATCACATCTAAGTTCAACAGATCTACACTCTGGCACATTTAGTCATAAAATATGACGGACAATTAAACCACAGGGTGACAAGGCTGCTCTCGACAAATTAATCCATTAGTTATGGGGCAGACCAGGAGCAATAGAAAGAGCTGAATCATTTGCAACAACTTTCAACCAAATCGACCAAGACGTTGATCCATTTTAGCCTCGACCTGAGGTCCCCATGTCCACAGATCCCAATCTCCAGCCAAGTCAGCTCATTCTCCCTGATATTACAGAATGACAGGAGGCACAGGATCCTGAAAATTTTGTGGGTCCTGATAACATAAGTATAGAAAGTTGTCACCTGCCGAGCCAAAGTGTTCTCATGCAGTAACAGCACTGTCATGGACAGAGAATGTGAAAAATCACCCATGCATGCTTTACACCGAAAGATGAGGGCAAATCTGATGATGTCAATTAATGACGAATCTGTCCATTCTCTAACATGGAATTGTGAAGGAAGGTATCATTAATAGGTCTAACAAGCAATACCTGTTCAGCAACAATCTGCTTACTGATAGCCAGTTTGGGTGCTCCAAGGTCCATTGATTACAGCCTTGGTTCAGAGAGGTTGAACTCCAAAGGAGAAGGTAGTGGTGCTCCCATCAACATCAAGGCACGATTTGACCAAGTGTGACAGTAGGAGGCTAAGGAAAAGCCACAGTTAACGAGAATCCAGAGAAAGTTCACTGCTGCTGGCAGCAATAACCAGCAAGAATGAAAACAACTGTTATTGTTCATGTCAGCAATTTCACCTTCAGGACATCTCTGCAAGAACTCCTCTGGAAACATTCGAGGTTTAACCATATTCACCCGCTTCATCATGAACACTCAGAGGTCTGTAAATGAACAATGTTAGAATAGCATTTTGAGCACAACTACTTTCCAAGTAGTTAACCTGGTTTTGATTTTTGGACATTGCAAGGTTCCAATTTTAAATTCACCACCAAGAGGATAGATGAGGGTAGGACAGTTGATGTTGTCTATATGGAATTTAATAAGGCCTTTGCCAAGGTCCCGCATGGCAGGTTAATCGTGAATATTAGTAACATGGCATACAGGGAGAGCTAGCTAACTAGATTCAAAATTTACTCAATGGTAGCAAGCAGAGGGCAATTGTTGAAAGTCGTTTCTCAGACTGGTATCCTGTGGCTAGTGGTGAGCCACAGGGATGGTTGCTGGGACCATCGGTATTTGTTATAAATGATCGGGAAGTGAATGTACAAGGCAGGATGAGTAAGTTTGCAGATGATACAAAATTTGGAGGTATCATTGAAAGCGACAAATGCTGTCAAGCATTAGAGGGAAGTGGGCTGAGGATTGGCAAACACAATTCAACACAGGTAAATGTGAGGTGTTGCACTTTGGAAAGTCATACCAAGTTAGGACTTATACCATAAATACTAAGGTCCTGAGGAGTGTTGTGGAACAGAGGGACACAGGAGTACAAGTACATAGTCATTGGAACGTATTGCCACAGGTAGACATGGTGGTGAAGAAGGCATTTACCATGCTGGCCTACATTGGTCAAAGCAACGAGTGTAGGAATTGGGACATTATGTTACAGCTGTGTAAGTCATTTGTGAGGTCGCACTTGGAATATTGTGTATAGTTTTGGTTATCCTGTTATATGAGAGATATAGTTAATAAAGGATGGAGCGTAAAGAAGATTTAGACCTGAGTTATATGGAGAGGTTACCCAGGACTGCACTTTATTTCTTGGAATGCAGGAGGATGATGTGTGTAAAATCGTGAGCGGCAGAGATAGGATGAAAGCTTATCGCTTTTTTTCCCAGGGTTGGAGAATTGAAAACTAGAGGGCATAGATTGAAGTTGACAGGGGAGAAGTTAATGAAGGACCTGAAGAGCAACGTCTTCATGTGGGGAGTGAATGGAATGAGTTGGCAGAGAAAGTGGTTGAGGGAGCGAAAATAGCAGCATTTAAAATTCATTTGAAAAGGTACATGGATAGGATGGGTTTAGAAGGATATAGACCAAATGCAGGTAATTGGAACTAGCACGTGGTCAGCATGGAGCAGTTTGGGCCAAAGGACCTGTTTCCAATGCTATATTAGTCTGTGACTGTATGACCAGAAAAACCCGAAGCTAAAAGGATATTCATGAACTGTTGACTTGTCCTGTTAATGCATGAGTATGCCATTCTATGAAAAATACTTCACTCAAATTGGTCCTTTTTTTTATAACGACAGGTATCTGAGGACTCCATTGTGGAACTGGGAAAGTAATACTTAGTAAAAGAACTGCGGGAGCTTGAAATCAAAAACCGAAACAGAAGCTGAGGTGGTTATGATCGACAAGTGTCATTTTGCTTGGAGTGACGATAACCAACAATCTGTCCTGGACCACCCCGGAGATGTGATGATCAAGGAGGCACAATAATACCCCTTATTCCTCAGGATGCTTGTGAAATTCGGCATGCCCTTAAGGAGCCTCGCCATCCTTTTTAAATTCACCGTAGGAAACATTCCATCTGGGAGCATCACGGCATAGTCCAGAAACTTCTCCAACCAGGACCGTAACGAAGTTGTGAACAAGACTCAAACCATCACACAAGCCAACCTCCTGTCCAATGACTGCATCTGTACTTCTCGTTCCGAGAAAGGCCGCCAATATCATCAAATATCGTTCCCATCGTGGATATAATCGCATCCAAACGCTTCCACCAGACAGAATATGCAAAAGCTTCATCACACGTATACACAGGTTCAAGACCAACATCTTCTCCGTTGTTATTAGAATGTGAATGGAGCTCTCAAATTTTAAATCTAATGCTGATCTTACTTTTGTACCCTGCTGTGTTAAAGTAACTTTGTCTGCCTCCCTCTATTCAATCACCCTGTAATCCGTACGTCCTTGTATGTTATATCTGCTTGTACCAAACATAAAACAAAACTTTTAACTGCACTTTGGTACATTTGCTAACAATAAATGAAATCAAATCGAATTGCTGGAAAATCTCATCACGTCTGGCACCATCTGTGATGACAAATCAGAGTTATTGTTTATTATCAAGTTCTGAGAAAGACACTGGTGATGAAACATTAGCTTGGATTTTCCTCAGACAACTGGCTTTCGAGTTTTTGAAAATAAAACCCTCGTCTCATGAAAGGGGAGTGGCCCGTTCTCCCAGATCAGCTTCTTTCTGGTTTGGTTTGGGTTTTAGCAGTCGTGTTTTGAAGCTGCTGGACCGACAGAAGCAGGTCCGGACTGATCGTCTATCTGACTTCTTTCCTGCAAGACCCTGGGTTTGATTTTCCCTTTTGTATCAAGGGTTGTTTATGGGGATTGTTGCAAGTCATGGAACAGTATCATTAAGTTGGGATAATCGGTTGGGTTTTCGAATAGGTTAAGTTATTCTGCATTCTGTTCTCTTTTTTGTGTGTTTCATTCGGTAATCTTTTAAGTAAATTCTGTTTTGTTTCAAACTAAGTGGTGAGGGCAACTGCATCTCTCCTGGAATATCCGCTGTACACCTGCTACAAACATCTAACAAAGTGAGGGCCTGGGCTACCTTCATGAAATGTTTGGAGGGCTCTGGCCTGGTATATTACAGACGGGGGGCTCATCTGGGATTTACTCTATAGTTTTGATTTAGGATGAGGGTTGTTGGTCTCAAAGGCAACGAGTGGTAGTATGTTTTGTTCTGGGTGTTGAACTCAGTTGGTTTAAACTGTGCTTGGGATAACAACGGCACTTTCAGTCACCAAAGGGTTTCTGTAGGTGGGAGAGTTGACCTTAGGGATTTTGCAAAACGTGATTAAGACCAAGCTACTGGAATTAGCAACAGGCTAGGGTTGGAGCTGCCTCCTTTCGTGAGGAAAGGAGAGATAATTGCAGCAGTAGCTTAGCATTTACATTTGCTGGAAATACCATCAGAATCTTTAGAGATGGCTAATGTTCAATTGAAAGTAAAGCCACTAGAGTTCGAGGCAAGAGACAAGGCAAAGGCAGCAGAAATGAAACAGTTTGAATTATGATTGAAAGCAGAGGAAAGAGAACAAGAACGAACCTCTTTCGTAGAACAATAAGGATAAGAACGTGAAAGGGAGAGGCAAGATAGATAAAGAGAGAGAAGAGAGAGAAAGAGAAAGGGAAGACAGAGAAAAGGAGAGACAGGAAAGGAAAGGAAGCAAGAGAGGGAGGTCAAACTTCAGCAAGTGGCACCGAGACAGGAAAGTCAGCTTAAAAGGATGCAGATGAAGGCTGAATGTAAACTTTGTGAAGATGAGCAAACCCTTGGAAGCCAAAGGCTGGGTGAGAAACTGTTTAAATATATTCAATCATTGTCTAAATTCAATGAGAAGGCTGTGGAAGCATTTTTCATCTCATTTGAAAAGGTGGTGAAACAAATGTGGTGACCAGTGACCCATGTGGGTTTTGTTGAGCCAAACAAAACATGTAGGGAGAGCAAGTGAGCTATCAGAAGAGACATCTGTGATGTATGAGGCGGTGAATAAAGCCAGCTTAAGTGCATATGAGCTTGTGCCAGAAGTCTACAAAGCAACGTTTCAGGAATCTAAGGAGGGAACCTGGTCAAACCTACACCGAGTCTGAAAGGATCAAACAAAGTAATTTTGGCAGTTGGATAATGATATTAAACATAGAGCAATCTGACGGTATTCTTAGAGAGACAATTATTTTGGAGTGGTTCAAAATTTTTCTTCCTGACGCAGTGAGAACCCACGAGGAAGAGCAGAGAGTGAAAATGGAAAGATTAGCTGCTGATGAACGTGAGTTTTCCCAGAAATCATGGTTTGGCTTCCAATATCGGTTTCAGTCCATGTGCGATAGAATCTGAGGAAAAGAGAATTCCTGTTGGGGAAACGAAAGGTAGATCTTGGTGAAGATCATAGGGATTAAGTACCACAGCGTAAAAGGAAACACATGAAAGGGACAGAGAAGTTTAAAAGCGCCGGTGTTTTCATTGCAATTAAGTGGGCCACATGAAATCACAGTGTTGGTGGGTTAGGAAAAGCACTGGAAAGCCAGACGTAGGAAAACAGGATAAGCCAGTGAATTTTATTGGAGTGGTAACGGAAAGTACAGTGGAGGCTGGAAAACTGCGCCAGAATGTATAAGCTGGTCATAGCTTGGTTAAGGAGGAAGTGACAAATCTTTTGAAACCACATATCTGCAAAGTTAAAGTTTATTCGCTTCGGCCAAGAGCAGCAGGTGAAGAGGTTACAATATTAAGAGATACAGAATCCTTTCGACCTGTGATGTTGAAATAGGAGGAGATACGTCCTCCTGAAGGACTCTTCCAGAATAGGTGCTAGTAACAGAAATTCACGATGAGACAAGTAGCGCTCAATTATGTAAAGTGAGGTTAGACTGTCCAGTGAAAAGTGAAAAAGTCATGGAGGAATACTGGACAAACTCTCAGCTCCAGGAATACAATTTGTCCTTGCTAATGATACAGCTTATTCAGAGGTAGGAGTTCTGCCTCCTGTGGTTGAAAAGCCAGGAGAAACTCAGGCAACTGAACTATTTAAGGAAATATATCCTGGGATTTTTCCTGACTGTGTGGAACGAGCTCACAAAGTCAGCAGTTGAAACAGGAGAGATCAACAAGGTACCGATAAGAGAATTGAAGTGGAATTGGCAGACCCAGTTTGATCGGGTGGCTGAGACAAACAAGACAGATGACATAACAGATATCTTAACTCAAATAAATTAACTGATTTAAAACAAAAAGATGAAAATGTAAAGCAATTGTATCAAAAGGCATTCACAGACAAAGAATCTGTGTCCCTGAACATTACTATCTTAAAAATGAGGAGAGATGGGCAAATGTTCATTCAGTCATATTGCCAGTAGGTTACAGAAAGGAGATGTTGCAAGTGGCGCATGAACTACCACTAGGGAGAATTTAGGAGTGAGGAAAACACAAGCTAAAATATAAAACCATTTTGAATGGCCCAGACTGCACAAAGATGCAGATGAATTTTCGCAGACATTTCATACATGGCAAGTAATTGGAAAACCACAGGCAGTAATTAAACCTGCATGACTAGTGCCTATTGCTGCATTTGGGGAGAAAGAGAGAGGGGAGAGAGAAAGCTGGGGAGAGAGTGAGGGGAGACAGGGTGGCAGACAGGATGGGAGAGAAAGAGGCAGGGTGAGAGAGATGTTTGGCGAGGGAGAGTAAGAGGAGGGAGAGAGAAAACGGGGAAAGAAGAGATGTTGGAGAGAGACAGTAAGAGAGATTGGGGAGAAACTGGGGTGAGAGAGAGATGGCAGCAGACAGGGGGAGAGAGAGATGAGAGAGAGAGAGGTGGGGAAGACAGAGAAAGGGAGAGAGGTGGACTGCCGCATTTTGAGAAGACAGCTCACAACCGCCATCTCAAAACAGCAGAGTGGGCAGTAAATGCTGGGGCCAGCCAGTGGGTGATCCTTCCCCTATCCTTCCCCGACCCCCACTGGACCCAGACTTGGAATGCACACAGACACAAAGCTGCAGTTTCAAACACAGAACAGCCACAATACTTGGTTATAACACAAATTCACACAAGATTTTAGCACAGGGTCTTTGCACAAGTTGATGCAGATTTGTCTGCAAAAATTAACACAAGATGTTTGAACAAATGAACAAGTATATTCCACAAATGAATAGAATATTACGACACACGAAGACACACAGGTAAAGTCAGCAAGCTGAATTACATTGAGATATACACACATGATGAAGGACGCAATGTACACTGGAGCACACTATAAAGTTTGGAAAATGGGAAGGCTTGAAATAAGAGTTCAGAGACAGTATATCCTTGTTAGGGTGAAAGGAAAGGCTGGTAGATGTAGGGAATACTAATGATGAGAGGAATTGAGGTTTTGGTTAAGAAAAAGAAGGAAGCATATGGCAGATATAGATAGGAGATATCGAGGGAATCCTTAGAAGTGTATAAAGGCAGTAGGAGTATACTTACGAGGGATATCTGGAGGGAAAAATGGGGACATGAGATAGCTTTGGCAACTAGAGTTAAAGAGAATCCAAAGAATTTTTACAAATTCATTAAGGACAAAGGGGGGTAACTAGGGTGAGAAAAGGCCCTCTCAAAATCAGCAAGACAGCCTTTGTGTGGAACCACAGAAGAATGCAAAGATACTGAATGTATACTTGGCATTAGTATTTACCGTGGAAAAGGACAATGAAGATATAGAACATGGGAAAACAGATGGAAATATTATTTAAAATGTCCATATTACAGAAGAAGAGATGCTGGATGTATTGAAATGCATAAAAATGGCTATAACCCCCAGGACCTGGTCAGGTGTAACCTCAAACTCTGTGGGAAGCTGGGGGAAATGATTGCTGGGCTCCTTGCTGAGATATTTGTGTCATCGATAGTGACAGGTGAGGTGCCAGAAGATTGGAGGTTAGCTAACGTGATGCTAATATTTAAGAAAGGTGGTAAGGTCAAGCCAGAGAACTATAGATCAGTGAGCATTACATCGGTGGTGGGCAAGTTGTTGAAGGAAATCCTGAGGGACATGATGCAGATGTATTTGGGAAGCAAGGACTGATTATGGATAGTCAACATGGCTTTATGCATGGGAATTCATGTCTCATAAACTCGATTGAGTTGTTTGAGGAATTAACAAAGCGGATTGATGAGGGCAGAGTGGTGGGCATGATCTATATGGAATTCAGTAAGGTGTTTGACAAGGTTCCTTATGGGAGATTGCTTAGCAAGGTCAGGTCTCATGGAATACTGGGACAACTAGCCATTTGGATACAGGACTGGTTCAGAACGTAGAAGACTGAGGGTGGTGGTGGAGAGTTGAAGGTTTTCAGACTGGAGGCCTGTGTCCAGTGGTGTGTCACAAGGATCAGTGCTTGGTACACTACCTTTCATTATTTATATAAATGTTTTGAAAGTGTGTATAAGAGGTATAGTTTGTACATTTGCAGATGACACCAAAATTGGAGTGTAATAGACAACAAAGAGGGTTACCTCAGATTACAACAGGATCTTCATCACATGGGTCAATGGGCTGAGAAGTGGCAGATGGAGTTTAATTCAGACAAAAGTGAGATGCCGCATTTTGGAAATGCAAATCTTTGCAGGACTTACAGACTTAATGGAAAGGTCCTAGGGAGTGTTGCTGAACAAGGAGACCTTGAAGTGCAGCTTCATACCTCCCTGAACGTGGAGTCTCAGGCAGATAGGGTAGTGAAGAAGGTATTTGCTATACCTTCCTTCCTTGGTCAGAGCATTGAGTACAAGAGTTGGGACGTCATGTTGCGGCTGTACAGGACATTGTCTCGGCCATTTTTGGATATTGCATGAAGTTTTTTTCTCCTTCCTAATGGAAGGATGTGGTGAAACATGAAAAGCTTCAGAAACATAATTACTAGGATGCTGCCAGGGTTGGAGGATTTGAGCTACAGGGAGAGGCTGAACAGGCTAGGTCTTTTTTGTAGAGCGTCAGAGGCTGAAGGCTCAACTTATAGAGTTTAATTAAGTCATGAAGGCCATGGATTGGGCAAACAGACAATGTCTTTTACCTGGGGTGGGTGAGTCGAGAACCACAGGGCATAGGTTTAGGGTGAGAAGGGTAAGATATAAAAGAGACCAAAGGGGCAATTTTTCATGCAGAGTGTAGTGTGCGTATGGAATGATCTTCCAGAGAAATTGGTGAAGGCTGGTACAGTTACAGCATTTAAAATACATCTGGCTGGGTATATAAATAGGAAGGGTTGAGAGAGATATGGGCGAAATGCTGACAAAGGGCAACACACACACACACATAGAGTCACTGTATGAGGCCCTCTGCAGGGGACTGCAAATGTTACACACAAACACTCTGAAATTCCTACAACATCTCCCCATTTAAATTAGAATCTCTTTATCGATTCGTCCTGTAGAACATCGTATTCTGCTGCTGCTGTCTATATCCTGGAGGAGCTCGATCAGGATAAGACAGGTGAGATTCATTCACTCCAGGAAAAACTACAGACTGCGACAGGGCGAGAGCTCTTACACAAGGAACAGGTCAGAACGTTGCATGAAAACGTCCCCCACACGGAACAGCTCCAGTTCCAATTGGAAAGAGCCAATCCCAGTGAGAGGAGGGACACTGGGGACCGAGAAGCAGCCTCAAGATACAGTGACAAGTTGGAGGAGAGTGCAGGAAGCTCCAAGCAGCTGCATGTGTCCTGTCTGCCTGCAACACTGAGCAAAGCACATTAGGCCCTAGTAGGAAGGACCAGGACCAAATACAATTCCTAGAGAGCCAGCTATCTCCCAGAATGGGATAATGTAGGCCTCTGGGGTCCTACCTACCCAGGGAAATAGTGAGAGGCCCCACACAGACACATCGACACCCGCCCACAGATGGGGAGCACACACTGCCTTTCTCCCAGCTTACGACACCTTTCGAATTCAGTCCCCCGATGCACAGCCCAAACCTGATCCGATGAATTCTGTGGTTACCCAGCGTAAACCAGCTGAAGGTCACATGACACACCAACACCCATTGGCAGCCATCCAGCTGGTAGGCAGCAGCAGAAAGGGGACTCACTTTCATTTCCGCTCACACCCAGATACTGTTCTCGATGAGAACTTCCAATGAGAACATCTCCAGATGTTCAATAACATTCACCACAGATTAGTGCCAATTATAATCACAACATCATAGATACAGTTACCAGAGTTGGGTCCTTCCTCATTAAAATGAGTACATTCCACCTGACCCACAGGATAATGTGATGAGGGACAGAGAAATATAAGGGAAAACCCAGACCAGTGGTAAACATGAAAGAGAATGGAACCCCTTAATGATCTAGCCGCAGCACACGGGTTGAATTTCGGAACCACAAAGTAATGCTGCAGCTGTACATAACTCTTGTGCGGCCACACTTGGAGTATTGCATACAGTTCTGGTCACCGCATTATAGGAGGGATGTGGAAGATTGATAAGTGTTTGCAGAAGATTGGCTTGGATGTTACCTGGTATAGAGGGAATGTCTTATCAGGAAACGCTAAGGGACTTGAGGCTGTTTTTGTTGGAAAGAAGAAGGTTGAGAAGTGACTTAATTAAGACAGAAAAGATAATCAGAGAATTAAATAGGGTGGACAGTGAGAGCCTTTTTCCTCAGATGATGATGACTAGCATGAGGGAACATAGCTTTCAATTGAAGGGTGACAGATGCAGGACAGATGCCAGAGATAGTTGGTTAACTCAGAGAGTAGTAGGGGCGTGGAACGCCCTGCCTGCAACAGTAGTAGACTCGCCAACTTTAAGGGCATTTAATTGATTATTGGATAAACAGATGCATGAAAACGGAATAGATGTAGATTAGATGGGCTTCATAGGTCAGCACAACAGCAAGGGCTGAAGGGACTGTACTGCGCTGTAATTTTTGATGTTCTATATTTTATGACAATGGCTTCACAGTGATCAGTATATTCTGAATACCAAGCATATATTCAGGACAGATTCAGCAACCTGCTATGAGAAGGATTTGAATCCGAGCATTAGCTGAGTTTCTGGATTAATCTGCAATTTTCTCCAGAGCCAAGGGCTCCCGCCACCCCTGCCCTCCTACCTTCATGACCTCTGACCCCAGCTACACCCTCCTATCTCAGTAAACTCCACCGCCCCGCAATCCCTCCCCACCTCCATGACCACCGACCACAGCTACACCCCTCCATATCTCTGTAACCTCGTACAGCCCCTACTCCCCTCCCCTCCCACCTTTATGACCTCTGTCACGAGCTAAACCCCTCCATATCTCTGTAACCTCCTCCAGCCCCAACAACTCTCCCCTCCCACCTCTATAACCTCTGACGTCAGCTGCACCCTTCCATGTCTCTGCTCCAGCTCCTACACCTCGTCCAGTCCCTGCAACTTTCTATCTCCGTACATTCTTCTGCTTCCCTATATTTGTCACAAACCCCAGCCCAACCTGCATCATTTCTCTAACACCTCCTTCACTACATTCAAATCATGCTTTTCGTGTTAATATTGATTTTGCTTCATGCATCCCTTGGCAATATAAACTTTGTGCTTCACTTTGTCGAAGCGCCCTATGGTCTGTATGTCCTTGTTTATTATGATCTACCTGTACTGCTCACAAACAAAGCTTTTCACTGTCCTTACGTACACCTAACTCCAATAAAACAAATCAAATAATCCAGCCACAATGCACCACGCTACCTCTGTACACAGTGAGCACATAAACTCACCTTATCTCTGTCAACACCTCGAGCACTTACATCCTCCTCTATTTCTGTAGCTTCTTCCAGCATTTACATCTCTCTCTATCTTTGGAACCTCCATCTTTCCCTCTCTCTCTCATATTCTCCAGCATCTACATCCTTCCTTATATATTGAACCATCTCAACCATCTATATCATTCATATCTCTGTGGTATACTTCATCCCCCACACCGCTTCCTATCTTCATCACCTCCTCCATTCCATACACACCTTCCTATCTTTGTACTCTCCTCCACCACAAGAACCTATCTAATTCCATAATTTCATCCAGCAACGATGTCCTTCTGTGCAACCTGCTCCAACACCAACAAATGCCCTTATCTCTGAAACCTCCACAAACTCTTACACATCTTCCTATCACTGTCACCTATTGCAGATACCCCTGTCGTCTATATCTGTGCAACCTCCTCCCATCCCTGACATTTCCGATATTTCTGGAACATCCTCCATCACCTACATTGGTCCATATTACTGTTACCTCCTCGATTACCCACAACTCTCCCTATCTCTGTATCATCTTCCAGCCCATACACCGTTCCTTATCGCTGTAACCTCTTACAGCAACTACATCTCTTCCTATCTCTGTATCATTCTCCAATGATGCAGGGATTGGCAAGGTGAGAGGCGGAGAATTACATTTTTGATAAAAGTTTCTGACACATGTTAATAATCAGTTCTGTATAACTTACAAGTTTAAATAAACTCTAAATGCCGTTTTCATAAACTCTGGAGCATTAATTCACATTCCCCCCGCCAACTCTCAGTCAGTGCAAGAGGAAGAATTTTAGATAAACCTTTCAAACCTCACCATGTTCTGTCTGATTACCTCACTTATGGTCTTTCCACAGCGTTGTGTTGTGTAAAGTGAAGCTGTTTTGATCCTCTCTCTGATCATACTCACTCCCAGACAGATCAGCCTGAGACATAGTCAGTGCAGTGCCCTTGCCTTCCCTGGGTATCCTCGTGCAGCCTTGTGCCTCAGACGAAGCCAGGTTACAAACCGATTGTGATGTCAGGTTTCTTTCTCTGTGATGTAAACGGTGAAGTCACACTGACACTGTGAGGTCACACTTTCACCTGTCCAGTACAAGGGGCGTCACAGCTATCAAAGTGGGAGTTACTGAAACCCTCACGGTTATCAGGTAACAATATATGAGAAACAAAGCTCACTCATCAATAAATTTCAGTCCGAGTCAAATTCTGAAGCAGCGAATTTTATTAAAACGTTCTTGCAAGACCGGGTGTCTAACAAGTAGGCACATTGATCCAAAAATTACTCCACAATTTATACAGTTTAATTGAGTCTCTCTCAGTACTTCCCCGTTTACTTCATTGGCCTATCATATTACGTGTCAAACCTATCACTATTCCTTATTGTATTCTGCCCCGCCTAGCAGTGCCCCGCCCTTGTTTACTTCTCCCAATACTGTAAGCCTGGCGACCCATACTCTTATTTGTATTATCCCTTATTTGCAGCTAACTTGGCTCGTTCTGGTGCGTACGTGGAGTTAATATGCCGAGCTGGCATAACTCAATGATCATTCCCTCCTTATCTATTTGTCTGTAACATATTCCATTGTTTTCATGCACGTTTCAGCTAATTCAGTTCTTTGCTGAAACAATTATGCAATTGTGTAAGTTAGTTCATTACATTGTAGAATCAATTATGTATTCCCTTCATATAGTTGCATCTTTGTATGCACGTTTTAGCTAATCCAGCTCTTGGCTGAAGCAATTATATAATGGTTTAGGTTAGTTCACCAACTTGCAGAAGTAATTATGGCTGCAGAAGCAACACTGCTTTACCTATATCCCACAATTTCTCCCATTTTTTAAAATGATCCTTTATTGTCTTCTGCATTTTCCTTATATGTCATCTCCAAATTGGCGAGCATCTTCCCCGAGATTTCATTTGCTTTGGAAATCTCCCCAGGATCACATATTCCCTCATTGTTCAACAGTTAGAGCCCTTCTCCCCGATTGCTCTTTAGGGGCATTTTTGAGGGCAAAGCTGTTTCGATCAGCCTTTGGGTTAATCCTCGTGTGCAAGGAATGATACAACATCCGATTGAGGTTCGTACTCCTGCCACTGTGTTCAAAGAGGTATGAACTGAAACCACCTAACACTTCCACTTCTCAAGCCACAATTCTAGCCACCTAGTGAGTGACGTGTTGACTCCTGAGTTTTCAGCTCGTTCTTCCGCCAGTGTTGTTAGGCATTGCAGGACCCGAGTAATAAACCCATCTGGGGCTTTGTTATTTGGAAAAAAGGTGCAATAGCTCCCACCTAACATCACTTACACACACGCACCCTTTTTCCAATAGGATGATATCTCAGGCCATTCTATTCTCCCAGGCTATTCTGCTGGTGGTATCAAGTTGTTTGGCTGTGCCTTTGATTGCGTCTCTAGTGTAATTAATGAATTTTTGCTGATTATAGAAAATATAATTTATCCAGTCCACATTTTTTGTTGACTGTTACCCACCAAGAGAGCCGATTCAACTCCGGCTGTGATCTGGTTATGAGCATTGAACTCATCGGGTACTCCTCTTGGAACTCCTGTAGAGTCTAGATGCATATGATCATCAAAAGAAGTATCCAATATTGATCTCTTACTTCGTTCCCCTTTCTTTACTATCTCTTTCTTTCCAAATGCCAGGGTGAACGGGATTGCCAATTGCACAATCGCATACATGTCCCTCCAATCTGTAGGTAAGGTCGGTCTCAATATTTTCCCTCTGCAGTACCACCAACCATCCGCTCGTGGAAACATTAATGCTGAGTAGTTCCCTCCCTTGTCCGTTTCCGTCATGTACTCAATTTTGGTACACGATTTCAGCTCTCCCAAGTATCTGGACTGATTTGTTCCTCGTCTGTTTACATGCGATGTGTGATTTCCGATCACAGCAGAAAACATGGTGCGGGGTGGGGGTTAAATCTTCCTTCTTTAAGGGAGGGAACATTAATAGAAGGGGCATCCAATTTTTATTACTCCATGCGGTCTCATCCTGATACAGGGCTATCATGCATGTCATGCCCCTCCTGTCTCATTTCCAACCAAGTGGAAAGGGGACTACTTGGGCCATTGGTCTCCCAGAGACACAAACATAACAATTGCTTTAATTCACACTTTTCACTGTGTACTTTACCCATTCCACCCAGGCATTTGTATCCCCATATCCTGTTTCTACTTCAATGGCCTGTTTTAAGTCTTTTACCTCTACAATTTTTTATCACCTTAGGGTCAGATTAAGGGGCTTTCCCATTCATTTCTGCTACTGAGGTTCCGTCTTTTACCTATATATTGAAGCAACGGCCCAAGAAATCCTTCCCGTCTGCTTTTATCTCTATCACAAATGTTTTGTTTAATTGGGCCTGAGATGTATCTCCCCCCGCAACCGCTTTTTGCCATGAGGTTTTCCGTATTGTTAAACATATCGGATTACAAATTTTTATCGGGACTGTCAACAGCTGGCAGGAAGGGGCCCCATTGTACTGTGACAAGTGTTTTAATCAAAAGATCCCCTTCACGGTTTTTCTGCCTCCGCCATCCTTTACATCTTCCATCCCAAAGATACCCCTTATGCTCCTCTCTACGAGACACTTTCTTCCATTCAAACCCACCCCGTGCCCCCCCCCCACCCCATTTCGTGGCCTTTTTCGTAGAACGTTAGGTATCTCTGAGTTACTGCATTGCCTCTGACTTCTTATATCTCCACAATCCACTAGGCGGCAGGCATCCGTGTCTATGACTTGTGGATTTGTCCTCTCTGGTACCGTTATTCCTAAGTAAGACGACCACACTAGGGCCTGACAGAATCCTCGGACTAGAAGAGCTAATATCATAGAACTAAACTTCCCACCGCCCCCCATTCTACAATGGTACTGAAGCACCAAGAGCCTTAGCATACAATACCACGGAAACTATCCTGCGTTCGCGCCGCCACTGTATAATCAGTTATTTAAAGTCTTTTTAGCTTGAGTTTAAGTGGTTCTTTTGTCGATTCGGTTGTCCAGCCTTCTCTCTCAACCGGAGATTCCACTGGCCGCTTAATCCAGGTGCAGTGAGTCCAGCCTTTCTCTGCCGTTCTTATCACCGTTTCAGTAGTCAAAAGAACCTGGTACGGACCCTCCCAGTCTGGTTGCAATTTGGTCCCTGTCCATGATTTGACGAGGACCCAATCACCTGATCGGATCGGATGGACAGTGACTTCAAGGGGTGGAGTCTGTGCCATTAAACTCTGTTTCCTGAGGAAAGGCAAAGAGGAGGACAAACCCAGCATATACATCTTAAAAAACAGATCTTTAATCTCCAAGGTCGGTAGTTCTCCTTTCGTTCTCAGATAGGGCAGGCCAAACAATATCTCATAAGGGGACAGTCCATATCTTTCCTTGGACCGTTCGCACTCCCGAAAGGGCTATAGGTAAACACTTATTCCAAGGGAGTCTGGCTTCTATTACTAATTTAGATAACTGCCTCTTGAGTGTCTGGTTCATTCTCTCAACCTTTCCTGATGAAGGTGGGTGCCAAGGGGTGTGGAGCTCCGAAGAGATTCCCAACCCCTTCATCGTTACTTGGAGCACCCTGAAAGTAAAATTTGTTCCCTGATCCTAAACTATGCACTCCACCATCCCGTATCTGGGGATTATGTGTTCAAGTACTATCTTGGACACCCCACTTGCGGTGGCAGTGGCTGAAGGATACACCTCCACCCATCCACATAGGTGATCAACTATTACCAGAATATACCTCAGTCTTCCCATTCGGGATAATTCGGTCTAATCTACCTGGATGCTCTGAAATGGTCTAAGTCCAGGTTCTCTCCCTCCTGGGACACATTGCTTCCACTCCCCAGTGACTCCCCTGACGTAAGACAGCCAGAATTTCTCGCATCATCATTTTATTCAACATTTCCCTCCCATCGGGTAACATCCAGCGCCCATCCGATGTCTTTGCAGCCCCTAAATCTTTTAGTTCCTTTTCCTCCTTTGCAGTCAGCAACGGGGCACCCTGAAGATCTGGAATTGTAGCTATAACGGAGTATATCGCTGCTCCTTGTGGATTCAGGGCTGTTTTTTTTTAGCTACCTCATGGGCCAGTTTATTTCCTCTAACTTCCGGTTCATCCCCCTTCCGATGTCCGTTTATATGAATTATCGCTATTTCTCTTTGGAGTAACAGGGATTTCAGCACTTGTTTTATCAATTCCTCATGTACTAGTTATTTTCCTCTACTATTTATTAGTCCTCTTTCTTGCCAATTTTTTCTGAAGGTGTGTGTCACTCCAAATGCATATTTGGAGTCTGTGCACACCGTTCCTTCCTTGTCTTCTAAAGCTCTGAAAGCACTTTCTAGGGCACAGAGTTCACAAGTTTGGGCTGACCAGCCGTTAGGCAGTCTTTCGGCCTCGATAACGCTTCCCTCTATCCCATCTACTGCAGCATTTCCATTGTGTCTTTTACCCTCAATCATCCGGGAGGACCTGTCGATAAACAACTGAGCTCCCGCATGCAGCAAGATGTCCCTTTAGTCCATCCGCACTTTCGACTGATATTCAATAATATCCAAGCAGTCGTGGTTCTGGATTGTGAAGGGCCTCCCACTCTCCCAGCCACAGGAATGCAACTGGAATTAAGCAACTGTCTGTGACTAACACAAGGTCATTCTGCTATATTAATATTCCCTCATATTTCAAGATCCTAGACTCTGAGCCATCGCCCTGCTTTCTGATTTAAAATCTTCCGCACCTGGTGTGGAGTGCTGACTATTAAGACTCCCCCAAAAGTAAGTTTCCGACTTTCTTCTACCAATAAGGCTGTTGCTGCCACTGTCTGCACACACTCTGGCCAGTAATGTGGCTTTCCATTTTTAAATTAACAATGAATTAATGCAGTTATATTTTAAATTAGCTATGAATCAATATGACAGGTCACTGAGAATGTGTGAAGGAATCCTGCCAATTACTATTGATACAGGCTGATACAATTGATTTGTTATAAATAATAATAATAATATAAATAATAATATATCTAATGAATAATACAAATAATCATTATGTGTAATTCAGGGTGGAAACCCAAAAAGTGACTAAAACACTGTAAAAACACTCTGCTGCGTTATCATTCTTGTTGCATCATTCTCTTCCCTTCTGCAGTTGATCTCCTTGCCTTTATTTTCATTTTAGCCTCACTTAATCAATTTATCAATTTATGCTTGTCTATCTTTAAAGGCTATTCCTAACTATACATTTTGGAATGTTACTTGTCATAATCTGAAAGCTAATTTTAGGATTTGAATTTTCAGCTAATCAAAAATTGCAAGGGGAGAAGAAATAAATTGGTGATTTGTCTCATTCACTTGTCTACAAAAGAAATATTGATTGATATACCACCCAACTCCTCAATATGTTTGGCTGTCCCTATTTTCCAAAGGTTGGAATGTTGGGTGACAGCAGTGACTGCTTAAGCCAGGCAGAAGTCCTTTTTCCTCGTTCGTGACACCTAATGATATGGATAAAAGTCTGCTTGAATTTTGGAGAGAGCACTGAGTGGAGTGGTACCAATCCACTAAATTACCCGGTTTTAGGCCCTTAAATCAAATCCAAAATTAGTTATCTTAAACAGTCCTGACCAATCATTGCTCAATTACAATACTCTAAATCGCGAAATAACCGGAGCTGCCTTAAAAGGAGTTGTCCATTCAAGTAAAAAAAAATTTTAATGCATGAAAAATGGCCGAATCCAAGGTCACACATATTAACCATACGATCTTTTTTGGACTTATTACAATCCAATATTGAACTGAAACTTCAACTGTCATTGAGGTAGGGGACATTCTGAATAAGGCTAAGGCTAGCACATTATAATAATCAATGAAACACATCAATCTTAAAATTAAGTGGAAACAAATGGGTCTGAAACACAAAAAAAGTTATAATGTTGTTTTCCTCCGTATTAAGCTGATCTGAGACCGAACAAGGTTGGCCTTTATGTAAAGAAAAAAAGAGATTAGTTAGAAACTGATTAGTTAGTTACAGTCGTGACCTGTTAAAGAACAGGAGTAAACATTTCATTTCATAATCACTGTAAAATCCTTAACCTTAAAAGAAATCATGTTAAATTTCCATAATAGAAATCAGATTCAAAACAGTCCCGGATCTCAAGCTCAACAAAGCACAAACATTCAATCACCAACAAACAAAGGGCTAAGCTTTCTATTAGCTGTGCAGCTCTTTTATCTCTCTCTCTCTCTCTCTCTCTCTCTCTCTCTCTCTCTCACACACACACACACAACCCCTCCATCTTTAGAATCTATTTCTGGATGTCTGACCATGATTTAGTTACGAAGTGTACCCTCAGTAGCTCTTCAGCTACTAGCCCTTCCGACATGAAGCAGAATCCGATTCCTCCTGACTGAAAGGCTGTTTTCTGTTTACATATAAATTCAAATATTTACAAACACAGTCATCGTCAGATCCGTACTTTGGCCAGAACACGGCGGTATGCAGAATGGATTCCTTAGTCCATGCAAAGCAACAATATTTAATCATCTTTATCTTATCTTTTTCCCTTGTACATTTTTTTTTTCAATTCCACAATAGTGGGATTTCTGGAGGTATGGTGTCAGGGACCCTGCCTCCAACTCCATTTTCTTTTTTTTTCCCCGTAGACATGTTCTTTACCCTCGGCACAGCCCATATTGAGTTCCTTCGTTAGCCTCTTGCTAACTACTAGAACTCAATCCCAGCCACAAAGGCAGTACTTAAAAGTCAATTTTCCTTCTTGGTCCGTGCACAGAGTTGCCTGGCTCGATGTTTCCCTGTGCCTACCCTTTCGCCTGGTTCAGATAGACTCTCATTGGATCTCAATCTGTCAACCAGAAGGGGAATCCACCGCCTAGGAACACAGGACTATTCTAAAAGGAACAAGGACGTGTCTTTCCAGCTATCGACGTTGCCTACCCTGCTGGCGATGATGGACATCCCAGACGAGCGCCCAAATTGTGAGAAACAAAGCTCATGCATCAATAAATTTCAGTGTGAGTCAAATTCTGAAGCGGCGAATTTTATTGAAACGTTATTGCAAGACAGGTGTCTAACAAGAAGGCACACTGATCCAAAAAGTTCTCCACAATTTATACAGCTTAATTGAGTCTCTCTCGATTAACTGTCCATGCTAAATTGTCCGTAGTGTTAGGTAAGGGGTAAATGTAGGGGTATGGGTGGTTTGCGGGTTGGTGTGGACTTTTTGGGCTGAAGGGCCTGTTTCCACACTGTAAAGTAATCTAAATCTAAATGTTCCATTGTTTGCAATCACATTTTAGCTAATTCAGCTCTCTGCTGAAACAATTATACAGTTGTGTAAGTTAGTCCATTACATAGCAGAAGCAATTATGTATTCCCTCTTTAGGGTTTCATCTTTGTATGCACATTTTAGCTATCTCAGTTCTTGGCTGAATCAATTATACAATGGTTTAGGTTAGCTCATCACCTTGCAGAAGTAATTACGGCTGCAGAAGCAACAGTGCTTTACCTATATCCCACAATTATGTTCATATTCCAGAATGTATAAAGCTCTTCCAGACACAGATAGTGGATAGACAGGTGATGCACAGTGATTGGCCTGTCAAGATTATGTGTGCTTTCTCTTAGTAAGAGCATGGTTAGCCTTTTGCTTTGGGTAAATCGGTGACATCTGCACAGCAATGAGAGGTGCGTGCAATGGCAGTGGGCTCCTGACGGTCTAAGGTGGTTGGTGCAGCTCCTTCTCAGACTCGCAGGCTGACCAGGACTCCAGGCTGTGGCTGGGTCCGTGTGCCTGCATTGATGGTTTCAAACATACTTGTGGAGAAACGCCTTAAACTTTAATGTCAGGATGCTTTGCTTGCCTTTTGGCTTTCTGTTATTTCTGCTGTTCCTTTAATTTTGGGTTTGTAACTAAGGTGGTAGAAGAGAATGGAGATTTTGTACATTTTTCAATGTACTCTTATATTACTGTTCTTCAGAACACGCGACAATAAAATCTAATTCTGGTTCTAATTCTAGCGCCAAACCTCCAGGGAGTCAATTGCTTCAACGAAATAGTTGCATCATTTATAATCTTGTTAACAAATATAGGTTGTTTTATACGCTGCACATTGAAAGAAAGAGTTGACAATAACATTAGATAATTCATTAAGACAATATTTACAACTGGAAACTGAAATTTTGAAGTACTGACAGTGAGTCTATCTCCACAGGTGGTGGGAGCTCTTCTCAGACAGATAGCCTTCAACCAGCTCTTGATCAAGGTCTCTTTCCTATCTCTTTCAAATCAGTACATTTGATATCATAGAATCCCTACAGTGTGGAAACAGGGCATTTTGCCCAACAAGTCCACACCATACCTCCAAAAAGTAACCCAACCAGACCCATTCCCCCCGCCTCTTATTCTACATTTATCCCTGACTAATGGACCTAACATGTACATCGTTTGATTTTGGGAAGAAACCGGAGCACCTAGAGGAATCTCATGTAGACAAGGGGATAATGTATAAACTCCACGTACACAGTTTCTTGAGGCTGGAATTGAACCCAGGGTCCTGGATCTGTGAGGCAGCAGCACTAACAACTTTACCACCATATTCTTACTCTAACAGTAATCAAACATTGCCGGTTTGAACGTAAAACTACTCACTCTAGGAGTTACTGTATTGTCCTGATACTTGTGTTACACAACATTTACATCTGAGATAACAATACTCTTCTAATCCAACTGCAGATTCAGTGCTGATTACAGAACACACTCTCATTGCAATGACAATAAGCGATTTGCTGCATTGTTGGCACACGCATTATGTTTAATTCCTCTCGAGCACAAACACTGACCAATCTTAGATCACGAGAACTATATTTACATCTGAGACACAAGGATTGGATGCGAGCATAAGAGATATAGTTCATAACCTTGCACATGATACCAAAATTGGAGGTGCAGTGGACAGCAAAGAAGGTTATCTCAGATTACAATAGGATCATGACCAGAATGGTCAATTGGCAGATGGAGTTTAACTCAGATAAATGAGTGCTGCTGCATTTTGGAAATGCAAATCTTAGCAGGACTTATACACTTAATGGATGGGTCCGAGGTAATGTTGCTGAACAAAGAGATCTAGGAGTGCAGGTAGTGGATAGTGAAGAAGATGTTTGGCATGCTTTCCTTTATTGGTCAGAGTATTGAGTACAGGAGTTGGGAGGTCACATTGCAGCTGTACATAACATTGGTTAGGCCATTGTTGGAATATTGCTTGCAATCCTAGTCTCTTTCCTATTGGAAAGATGTTGTGAAACTTGAAAGGGTTCAGAAATAAATTACAAGAATATTCCCAGGTTTCGTGGATTTGAGCTATAGGGAGAGGCTGAACAGGCTGGGGCTATTTTCCCTGGAGAGTCTGAGGCTAAGGGATGACCTTATAGAGGTTTACAAAATTATGAGGGGCATGGATAGGATAAATAGACAAAGTCTTTTCCCTGGGGTCGGGACTAGAGGGCATAGGTTTAAGGTGAGAGAGGAAAGATATAAAAAAGACCTAAGGGGCAACTTTTTAATGCAGAGCATGGTACTTGTATGGAATGAGCTGCCAGAGGAAGTGGTTGAGGCTGATACAATTGCAACATTTAAGAGGCATTTGTTTGGGTATGTGAATAGGTCGAGTTTGGAGGGATATGGGTCAGGTGCCTGCAGGTGGGATTAGATTGAGTTGGGATATCTGGTCGGCGTGGACGGGTTGGACTGAAGGATCTATTTTCATGCTGTCCATCTCTATGACTCTATGTCTGCACAAATGTCACATGACCAAGAGGTTATTCCTGCTTTTAGAAGCAGGGATTTTATGACTTGCGACATGGACTAACCACTTCCTGATAGCCCTGTCTGAAAAAGCTTCACAGTTTAGAACCTTTGAGAAGAAAATTCAGTCAGCATAGTTCTTTGCTCAATGCATTACATTGTAGTGAAAATGAGGTTGAACTGAATTCAGCAACTGTCACGCCCATTTTCTTACTCTCTGTCTCTCTCGCTCTCTCTCTCTCTTTCTCATTCTTACTCTCATACTCAGTCAGTCGCCACTTGAAAGAATCTGCCAAATAGCACACAAACCCACCAACACTCTCAAACAAAAACTAACAAACTTCAAAAACCCAGAACAACCCATGGATAAAACCAACATCATCTCCAAAATTCCATGCAAGGACTTTCACAAGCACTACGTAGGACAAACAGGAAGAAAGTTAGCCACCAGTAGACACGAACGCCAGCTCGCCACGAAAAGACATGACCCTCTCTCCCTCGTAGCCCGACACACGGATGAAAAAAGACCCAACATTTCGACTGGGACAACACATCTATCCTGGGACAGGCTAAGCAAAGACATGCCAGAGAATTCCCAGAGGCCTGGCACTCCAACCACAACGCTATAAACAAACACATAGATCGAGATACCATTTATCAACCCCTCAGAAAACGAACAGGAAATGACATCACCACAAACCCCAGAAATCCCATCCAGGACAAACATACAAATAGAAAGGAAGAGACAACAGCTTTGCTTCAGTTGGAGGTCGTCATTGATGATGTTACCAAGCCAGGTAATGAAACGTCTGGATATCAAACCTACAGCTCCTCGAGCAAATCTATACCCTAAACCTCAGCCTGAGCTCAAACCTTGCAATCTGCCAAATGCTTACATATCCAAAATTTTACGGGTACATTTATGTGAATTTTCTGGTAGTCATAATATTGGCTGTCAAAAAGTTTTGTTCAGGTGTGTTTCATCAATTAATGAAGGAGGCTTGGGTTTTGATGGCTGGGTCAGAGTTTATTGCCCTTGAAAATGTGATGGGAGTTGCTTTCCTGTGTCCCTACAGTCCTGACAGTGTAGGGACAATCGGTCAGTTGTGTGAAGGGGAGGTGGGAGAGGGATTGCTCTATGGTCCATTGGGATATGGCATCTTTTCTGAATGAAGGCATATTCAAGTCAGGAAGATGAGTGGCTTGGGAGGACGCATACAGTTCGAGGTGTTCCCATGCATCAACTATCTTTGTCTTTAGGAAGGTATCAGTCGTTTAAGGAGCTGTTTAAGGAGCATTGGTGAATTTTGGCAGTGCGTATTCGCAATTATACATAATGTTGCCACTGAACATTGGTAGTCGATGGACCGCATGTGGGTAGGTATGGTACCAATCAAACTGGCTACTTTATCATAAATGCAGGTCTTGGACGATTGCGAAGGGAGAAAGAGAATTAATATTTCTAGTCCAACAAGACTCCTTTTCAGAAGAGTTATATTGGCCTCAAAACACAAAATTCTATCATTCTCTTCACGGGCACTGTGACATTTGCTGAATTTCTCTGAACTTGCTTCTTTCATTTCTGACATTGACGGCCAGCAGCACTGTGCTTTATACAGCTGCTTGGTCATGCTGGTATCCCATTTCTGATATTGAGGACCTGCAGCACTGTGCTTTATGCAGCTGCTTAGTCATGCTGGTATCCCATTTCTGATATTGAGGGCCAGCAGCACTGTGCTTTATACAGCTGCTTGGTCATGCTGGTATCCCATTTCTGCTATTGAGGAATTGCAGCACCATGCCTTAGAGAGCTGCATAGTCATGCTTGTATCCTATTTCTGATATTGAGGGTCTGAAGCGCGTGCACTGGGCAGAAATCACATCCTGTCAAAATACCTGTCTGCAGCCTTTGTGGTGCTTTGTTTTAATTAAACAGTCGGGTTCACCTGGTCTGCACCAGTTCTAAATCAGATGCTGCATTACGCTGGTTTCCCATTTCTTATATTCAGGGCCTGCAGCACTGTGCTGTATGTAACTGTTTGGTCATGGTTGTATCTCAGTTTTGATTTCAGGGCCTGAAGCGTGTGCACTGGGCAGAAATCACACCGTGTCAACAACGACCTGTGGCCTTTGCAATGCTTTGTTTTAATTGAAAAGTCGATTCCCCCTGGACTGCACCAGTTGAAAGTCAGCAGCTGGGTCACACTGGCAGTTGATTTCTGATTTTTATTACCTGTGTTTTTGCAGATGCTTGGTCATGCTGGTACCCCTTTTCTGATATTGAGGGCCTGCTGCACTGTGCTTTATATAGCTGCTTGGTCATGCTGATGTCCCATTTCTGATGCTGACGGCCTGCAACACTGCGCTTTATATAGCTGCTTGGGGGAAATAATGAGTCACTGCAGCTCTGTGCTTTATAATACTGCTTGGTCTTGCTGGCAGCCCATTTCTGATTGTTAATACCTGCCGCACTGTGCTTTGTATAGCTGCTTGGTCTTGCTGGCATCCCATTTCTGATTGTTAATACCTGCCGCACTGTGCTTTGTAAAGCTGCTTGGTCTTGCTGGCATCCCATTTCTGATGTTGAGCGCCTGCAGCACTTAACGTGGTGATTTTGCAGGCCAAGGGAATCCCTTATGGACTCAGGTCCATGAGCCTCCCTCTTGGTTTGTCCCGGCGATCATACTCGTTTGAAGTCTGGAATAAAAGCCTCTTACAGTCAGTTTGATTTAATGTAATCATCCCCATTTTTCACTAATTGTATCACTGTTATATCACACTGATACCTTTCAGCCAAACGAGCTGGGTTCTAATCACCCAGGAGTGTAGGTTACCAGCTCTTCAAGTGCCCAAGCAGGCTACTCTGATGTACCCGTGCAAAGTGACTTCCTTTATACAAAAGTTTGAAAAGAAATTGCATGTTCTTAATTCGACAGAGAACAGTGAAAGGCAATAATTGATAAGGAAGAAAAGCTAATTGACAGGTTTGTGTGCACTTGCTGATCACTGCTTACAGGCCTTGAGCTAACCATCAGGTTGGAAAAACAAATCCAGCTGAGTTCTGCATCTGCTGGCAAGATAAGTTCCTATAAAGAAGTACCAGCATAAATTAAGTGGGAGATGTCATCAGGTAACCTTGCACAGCTCGCATGTCTGATATTGTTTTATTTAAAAAATATACTTTATTCATAAAATATTTTGATTATCTATGCAATTGGTGGTGCCATTCATAGGCGCACAATGCATTTCTTTACATACAGAGATCGTAATTAAACATTGATATATACAGGTCTGTAAATTTACCATCCATGTATTTTGCTGAGGCGTCAGCGGAGCCCACTTACTGAGTGGGCTGCCTGTTTTCTTTGGCAGGCAGATGTTACATGGTGGTCTTTCCCCACCGCGCCTTGGCAGCAGCTTCCCCAACCTTCAACGCATCCCTCAACACATAGTCCTGAACCTTGGAATGTGCCAGTCTGCAACACTCAATCGTGGTCAACTCCTTCAGCTTGAAGATCAACACGTTTCGGACAGATCAAAGAGTGTCTTTGACCGAGTTGATGATCCTCCAGGCACAGTTGATGGTTGTCTCGGTGTGCATCCCGGGGAACAGACCGTAGCGTTACGGAGCAGCTCGGGTCAAAACCTCGACAAACACCACTGCATTCCTCTCCAGACTCCCTTTGCATAGCCACATTCCAGAAGGAGGTGTGTGACAGCCTCGTCTCCTCCACAGCTGCCTCGAGGGCAGTGTGCGATGCAGCAGAGAGTCCGGGCCTGCGTAAAGGATCTCACACGCAGAGCCCTTCTCACCACTAGCCAAGTTAAGTCTTGGTGCTTGTTGAAAAGTTCTGGCGATGAGACATTTTGTCAAATGACTTTGACAGTCTGCCCAGAGAAAAGCACAACAGGATCCGCCCTCTCCTTTTCCCGAAGGGTCTCAAGGACTCGACGTGCTGATCACTTCCTGATGGACTCAAAAGTGTTTTTCTTCATAAATTTCTCCATGAAGGACAGGTGATACGGAATGGTCCAACAACTCGGAGCGTTCTGCAGCAGCGAGGCCAGGACCATCCTTCGCAACATTGGGGACAGGTAGTACTTCAGTACGTAGTGACACTTGGTGTTTGTGTACCGGAGATCCATGCACAACTTGATGCAGCCACATACAAGGGTGGCCACCAGGGTAAGGGTGATATTGGGTGTGTTTTTCTTCCCCCCGTTGGCGAGATCCTTATTCATCGAGTCCATCTTTGATCTCCATGTAAAATGGAAGATGGCCCAGGTAACTGCAACGGCACAGGTTCTGGGAATAGGCCAGACATGTGCAACATATAACAACACTAACAGTGCCTCACACCTGATGACCAGGTTTTTTCCCACGATGGAGCGAGATTGTTGCTTCCATCTGCCAGTTTCTGCCTCATTTTCCCGATACGCTCCTCCCAAGACTTGGTGCACACCCCAGCCACTCCGAACCATATACCCAGCACCTTCAGGTAGTCAGTCCTGACGGTGAAGGGGAAGGAGGATTGTTCGGTCCAGTTCTTGATGAGCATAGCCTCGCTTTTGCCTCGGTTGACCTTGGCCACCGAGGCCCATTCGAACTGGTCACATACGCACATAAGTCTGTGCACTGACAGCGGATCCGCGCAGAACACAGCGACGTCATCCGTGTACAGGGAGGCCTTAACCTGCTAGCTCCTGCTGCAAGGAATAGTCACCTCTCTCAGGATCGCTTCCTTCCTGATGGACTCGGCAAATGGCTCTATGCACAAGGCAGGAGAGAGAGGGCAGCCCTGCCTGACTCCAGATCTGACTGGTAACTTTCTGATTCCCACCCATTGATTGAGACTGCACTGACAATGTTAGTGTAGAGCAGTCTGATCCAATTGCAGATTCCCTCCCCAAAGCCCACTTTGGAGAGAACATCTCTCATGTATGTATGCAATATCCTGTCAAAGGATTTCTCCTGGCCCAGGCTGATGAGGCAGGTGTCCAGCCCCCTGCCTTGCACGTAGGCAATCATATCCCTGAGGAGTGCGAGACTCTCAGCGACCTTCCTGTCCGGTACAGCACAGGTTTGGTCAGGGTGTATCACCGATCCCTGAGCAGACCTGACCCGGTTGGTGATGGCCTTTGTCAAGATTTTGAAATCCTCATTCAACAGTGAGTTTGGTCTCCAATTTCTGATTTTCTTCCTCTCCCCCTTCCGCTTGTAAATGAGGGAGATGATGCGTTTCCTCATGGATTCTCTCATGGTACCTGCCAGAAGCATACTGACATACACCTCCAGCAGGCCCTGGCCAATGAAGTCCCACAGAGCAGAATAGAGCTCATTCTTTTACAAAATGGCTTCTAAGCAAGGAGGGAAATCTTTTCACCATAATATGGTTTCCTGACAGATTGTGTCAGAATCTCTTCAATATTAGGTGCAACTGCACAAAACGCTGGTGCGGCCTCACTTGAAATATTGCGCACAGTTCTGGTCGCCCCATTGCAGGAAGGATGTGGAAGCATTGGAAAAGGTGCAGAGGAGATTTACCAGTATGTTGCCTGGTCTGGAGGGAAAGTCTTATGAGGAAAGGCTGAGCGACTTCGGTCTGTTCTCATTGGAAAGAAGAAGGTTAAGAGCGGATTTATTAGAGACATACAAGATGATCAGAGGATTAAATAGGGTGGACAGTGAAATACGTTTTCCTTGGATGATGACGTCAGCTTGTACGAGATGGCATAAATACAAATTGAGGGGCGATAGATTTAAGACAGGTATCACAGGAAAGCTTTTTAGGCAGAGAGTAGTAAGGGTGTGGAATGCCCTATCTGCTAATGCAGTCAACTCAGCCACATTAGGGAGATTTAAACAATCCTTAGATAAGCACATGGATGATTTTGGGATAGTGTAGAGGGACGACCTGAGAATAGTTCACAGATCGGCGCAACATTGGGGCCGAAGGGCTTGTTCTGCGCTGTATTGTTCTATGTTCTATGAGTAATTTTAAGCTGGGAGCAGCTTCCTGATTTTTTTTTTATCTTAAGCACAGAATCATTCTGTATCTGAGGTTGAAATGTTACTGCAAGGTTATATTTAAAACGATCAATTAGTCTGGAATTAAACATGCCTTCTTTTTAAGTTGTTATTCAAATTCAAATAAGATGAGATAGAATTGACAGTGGGGTAGTCTGTAAGGTCTATAGCGTCATCTGCAAGAACCGCAAGTGAGTTAAGGTTTCATCAATATTACCTTTTACAGAGTTTGTATTTAATAACCAGTAGTGGCTACTCAATATCATCAAAGTCCCAAAATGGAATTAAATTCAATCCATAGCAGATAAGCACTAAGAGTTAATTTTCTACTGGTTCCAACAGCCTCAGCACTAAAATGGTCTCTCTCTCGAGTGTCCTTCTGAACTCTCAAGTCAGCAAACACTTTTTTTTTCTCTCTGTGTCTGCCCTGCTATCCAGGGATAATAAGAATGCTTTATAATTAACAACATCTGATCGTTAATTACAAAGCTTTTGATAATACCGAGTTTCATTTCAAGGTTAGATTCAAACACTGTAATTAATTTCACAAGAGAACGGCTGTGAATGTTATCACTTGGTGTCCTGTTCACACAGATTCATCGATGCTAAGGCAAATATTCTTACCGACTTACGGCATCTTATTATCCCTTGGTGACCCTAAGTGTCCCTGTGTATAAGTCCCCCTCTTTTTCTAAGCCTTCCTGTCTGTCTATTTTCTATTGCAGTAAATGTGTTCTATAATTCAGCATTATATTTTAGACTAAATGTTTAAATACAAGTTTTAAGGCTACAGACTTTCTCAATACCTCCTTATCTCTGTAACCCACTCCCGAATTTATATCACACCCAACCATTGCAACCACGTCTTGTCACTACACCTCTCCATATCTCTGTACCCTCCTTTCCCCTACTCTTCAACATATCTCTGTGACCTCCTGCCGCCCTGCACTTTGAACTATCTCTGAAACCTCCTCTAGCTATTAGAACACACCCAATATCTGTACAATCCTCCAGTGTCTTCAAAGTCCTCTTTTCACTTTGACCTCCTCCAACACATGCACCCTTCCCTATCTCTGTAACCTCTCCAGGCCCAACAACCCTCCATAACCTATTATAGTGTCATACAACATGGGAACAGACCATTTTGTCCAATCAGTCTATGTTTGCCATAATCTCAAACTGAACTAGGCGCACTTGCCTGCGCTTGGTCCACATCCCTCTGTTAGATCTCACATTCTCCTACGAGAGTTCATGTCGTGGGGAGGTTTCAGGTGACCTGTATTTTCAGTACAGCTTCATTCTCAGTACAGTAAGGCACACAAAAAGCTTCAGAATGGCTTAATTGATAGACTTTAAACTCAGAGCACACACATCCCCTCCCTTGATTTCTAAAGGTCAGCCATGCTGAGTTATCCTATGTAATTGGCTCTCTGGTACAGCATCTTACACAGTTCAAGCTTGTAACAGCAAATTCAGTGTGTTTTCAATGAAGCTAATCATATCACTGAGCAACAAAGGGATGGACAGCCTTGTGGTCACCCCGAGGTCCTTCATGAAGTTTTCCCCGACTTCCTTATCTTTCTTCCTGAGCCTGTTCACAATGGATATGATAATAGCACTGTGCTAACTGCCAATTAATTGGATACTTGCCTAGAACTCTAGGAACCTTTAAATTTCTCACTACAGGATATGCAAAATATCAAATTTCGATCAGTTCCAATAAAAGTATGTGGTTACACTTACTATTAGAATTCTTTGCCTAATAAATTCACATTCCAATGTCTGCTAATTGCTGTATTTGTTGCTCCCTGTAATAATACGGAGGCTGCTTTTGCTGTTAGAAACTGGTTAGAATCTTTTCCTCTAACGCTTTTAGTGATTTTTTTTTTGTTTATAGTCATGTGTATATGTGGATCTATAACTACTTCGGAATGCATAACTGTGACTATCTGAAGAATGGTAACTAAAACCTAAGAAACTGGTTAGAATCTTTTCCTCTAACGCGTTTAGTGATTTTTTTTCGTTTATAGTCATGTGTATATGTGGATCTATAACTACTTCGGAATGCATAACTGTGACTATCTGAAGAATGGTAACTAAAACCTATTCTTAATGTTGTAATAGATTGATTAAATAAATCAAGAGAAGTAATTAATTAGTATGAAATACTCTTATCTACGTAAGCAACTGCACATACACATTCTATATCCTTGATTATACAGAGCGGTAATTGTTCTACTTGTGAAGACTACATTAAGCAATTTTTTTCCCAAGTGCTCTAACTGTCAGCCATGTCCAGCTGTATTAGCCATTAGCTATTTTTTGCTGCTCGCAACACCCTCTAAGCATTTCTTACTCATGTTCTTATCTAAATGTCTTTTAAACATTGTAACTGTACCGACATCCATCACTTCCTTTTGAAGCTTATTCCACGCAGAACCACTCTCTGTGAATAAAGGTTGTCCCTCATATCTTTTTTTTAAATCTTTCTCATCTCCCTTTAAAAATATGGCCTCTCGTCTCGAAACCACCCACCTGAGGGAAAAGACATTTGCCATTCAACTTATCGATATGCCCCATGATTTTATCTGCCTCAGTAAGATCATCTCCTACTCTCCAGTGAGAAAGGTCCAAGTCTATCCAGCCTCTCTTTATAACTCAAACCCTCCATTGTCAGCAACATCCTGCTAAATTTATTCTGAACCCTCTCCAGGTTAATAATATCCTTTCTATAACATGGTGCCCAGTAACGGACACAGTACTCCAGAAAAGGCCTCACCAACGTCCTGTACAACCTCAACATGACACCCCAACTCCTATCCTCAAAGTGCTTGAGCAATGATGGCAAGCATGCTAAATGCCTGTGTAACCATCCTGTCTATATGTGATGAAAACTTCAAAGAACTATGTACCTGAAGCCCTAGGTTTCTCTGTTCTACAATACTACCAAAGGCCCTACTTTTAATTGTGTAAGTCTTGCCAAAATGTCATACCTCACATTATCCAAATGAAATGCCATTTGCCACTCTTTAGCCCATTGACCCATCGAGGATGCACTGGCTGATACCAAGATTGGCAGTACTCCCAAATGAGGTGGGCTTGGTTCAATTGGATCGTGTGGTCACTAGAGTTTTGAGCATTGATGGGGATATGATTTGAATGTATAAAGTTCGAACAGGGCTGGATAGACTGTATGTTGGGAGGCTGTTTTGCCAGTTGGGGATTCTTGAAATAGGAATCACACTATCATGATATCTTTAAGTAACAGTGGGTAAAATAATGGGCAATATATTGCTGTCCACAAATACACTTAAATGTCATAATACATTACCATGCAAACTATGAGCAATACTTAGACTTCCAGGGAAATTGCACCGCTCAGCCGCTGAACCTAATCACAATTAGCCCCAGGGGCATTTACACTGATACATTTGGAAAACTGTCTCCTATTTTGGTTAGGAAATATATTATTTTTAATGATATACTTAAAAAACGTTTCCAGTGCGCGCTCTCTCTCTCTCTCTCTCTTATATAAATATATTGGAGGTGAGGATCAAATGTCATCTTTGCAATTGTTGTGAGTATAATTTAAAGCTGCTCCAGGAGGAGTTGAACAGACTTAGTGAATGTGCAAAAACATGCCAAATGGCAGAAAAAAATTGAAAATGTGAGGTTATTCACTTTGGTAGGGGGGAAGGGTTGCAACTATTTCTCATGGTAAGTGCAAACATACAAAGGAATATAGATTTCCTTGTCAATAGGTTTCTAAAAGCTAACATGGACACCATTTGGCTAGTTTTGAACAAGAATTCAGTGTTACATTATAATTTAGAGAGCATGGAAAGGTCGAGGGGTGATGGTGAGTGACAGGTTTTTGTCGCCATTAAACTTGATGTGTGGAAATCGATGTCTTTTTTTTTCTGGATGATCACCCAACGTGGCAGCACGATTTTGGGCAAAGAAAAAAGATTTTGAAATGGCAACTATTGGTGGAATACCAGAAGTATTGGTTGAGCGTATTCAGCAAATCTTACCATATGAGTGCAGTATCACTCAGTGAAATGGTGTTTGTGTTACACTGGTGGAGAGCAATCAATTCAAACTGTGTGAACTGCTGCAGGCTTTCGGAAAGAACGAGTAGCATGAGTTTATCGTTGTCATAGCCATATGGAATGTCATTTCTATGTTGACAAAAGCCGTCTTAGTCCTGTTGTTGGAAGCAGGAATACTGAATAATGGAATAAAAATGTGCAATGCTTTGAGAGGGGACAACTGTGTTTCAGATCATAAAGTGAATCAGGATTAAGAGTTTGTCAACAGTGGCTTATTAAGGAAAGATGCGGTGGAAACACCCTTGATAGGGAGGTCTGCAGATCTGAGGTGAAAGGACTGTTATCGCAGACATGGGACCACGGAGGAGAGGTAGTTCAGCTCGACAAGGGAGAGAGGCATTTGCAATTTGGATTCCATGAAATATATGAGCTGAACGAGAGTAAGTGTACGGACGGGAGAATAAATACAATATGGTGCATACTCTGCACTAGTCCATGGGGTGAATTTGACTGGTAGATTAGGAGAAGGTTAAGAAAATATCTGTTTTCTTGACAGAGTAATATCTGAGCTTCTTACACTGGTGAAAAGTAAGGGGGGAAGAGGCGTTACTGTAAGGAGATGGTTTTACAATATATAAGAAATAACCCAGGCCTACCCTTGAATTTCATGAATGATCCACACTCAATTGCGAATGAGATCAGAATTTCACACGTTATGGACCAGTCATAACTATTTTAATGGTGGTACGACCAACAAAGATGCAGAGAACATTGGAAAAACTGAACAAACCTGTCAGCAGGAAATGACACTAAATGAAAAAAAAATAATGCTTTCCCAAACCAATACAGTCTTTCCTATAATTATATTTGCTTTAATATGATGGAAGAAATTAAACCATTATTTGTAGAATGCAATCCTTCCTTACCTGTATTAGATATAACATGCTTCCGAACCCATTAGTTTAAAAGGCGCTGTAATTGTGTGATTTTCCTAAAACGGAAAATTGCAAGAGAAATCGTGCATTAAATCAGAACTGACTGTAATTCATTAAATTGAATAACACAACAGAGTAGTTAAAGAGTGAATGCTTTCCTTATTTTCCTATATCTGCGATAGTGAAGGTATATGTTAACTGATAATTAAGTGATCTTTCTTCCTCATTTTGTCTTCCTGTGTTTTGGCTAAGCGATAATGAACTAGAAGACTCAGGACTGAAATTACTGTGTTCAGCTTTGAGGGAGCGTGAGTGTAAAATACAGAAACTGGAGTGAGTACCAGATCATATGAAACTCTGTTTGGAATAATCTGTCGTCCACCATTGAGTATATTGTTAAAAATCGGAATTGGCATAATTTAGTATTGTATGTTAATATATTATCAAATTTTCTAAAAGATACTGCATTCTTATCACCATCAATGACAGTGTATTAATTGTTCAGTCTTCCTGCCAATTCTCTTATTTTTCCAATTCGCTGATCACCAGGTTGCAATCTGTTGCTCTCACTGAATCTTGTGTTGTGGATTTCGCCTCTGCTCTCTGTGCAAACCGATCATTAACAGATCGAACCTGAGTATTAATAAACTGGGAGATGTCGGAATCAAGTCTCTGTCTGTTGCTTTAAGGCACTCAGAATGTAGAATACAAGATCTTCAGTAAGTAACCATCTTTGATGATTGTGTTGCAAATCTACTAATCAGACATTAGTCACTGTACCTTATTGACAGCATTATCAAGATAAGGAAATGCTACCACTTCACCGATGCTTTTCTGTCTCCTTCTCCATCCCTTTCTCAACCCTCTTTTTCTGCTATCTCACGGACCCTTGTGCCTTGGATCTCTCTTCTGTTCTCAACATAAACACATCGGTGAAAAAATCTGAACCTGAGTTACAACAATCTGCGGGATTCAGGACTAAGAATATTTTCTGCATTTCTGAAGAACCAGAATGCAAATTACAGGATCTACGGTAACTATGAGATGATAGTATTTTTGTGTTTCATAACTGGATATGATAGGATACATAGTTATTAGGATAAATAATGTTAATAATAAATATGACATATCATCGTTTTTGGCAGCTAATATCTCCAGAGTGATTCAGCCGCGTGATGTAGGTGCAGCAATAACAGTCATTTTTCTGGCCTCTGACTCAGAGGCCTATGCCCACACTGTACAGTTGTTGGGTCACTTTAGCTTTCTTGACTGGACAGCGAGTTTGTAATGCAGAGCATTACCATCAACGTGGGTTCAATTCCACACCAGCTGAAGATATTATTAAAGGAATACCCTTCTTGGCTGAGGGTGGTGTCTCTCAGTTTACACCACCATCAATTGCCTCTCCCTGATGATCATGGTGACTTTAATTTAAATGAAATTCCTCAGCTGTCAGTGCCTGAGACAACGAAATTCATCTTGCTGGGATTAATCTATGAAAGATGATTGTCCCTTCAGGCAGAGTTATTGCAAATGTGAAAGAAACTCTTTTTGGATATTGGGAGTCGGGGATCTGGGACTTGAAAGATAGCATTCATTACCACAGCAAACTTACATCGAGGCAACTCAGCCATATTGGTCATTTTTCTATTGACCTGCAATAGTAATGTCAACCAGCTGAACTCTGAATGACCAAAACATCTGCTGCAGGGATAACACTAAAAGCTGCTGTTCTCATAGGACAGCAGACTGGGAATAGGTGAATCCATTACTGCTTAACACAATAATTATCCCTGCAGAGTATTGGGATCAGATGAAATCTCTGAGCAATGAAGAGAGGCTAGATAAACTCATCTTATCTTCTTTAGAGCAGAGAGGTTTGAGGGGGGTCATGATTGAGGTGAATGAAGTTAATTAGTGCATGGATAAGGTGTATAGCAACCAGCTGCACCTCTTAATCGAAGAATCAGTAACAAGGGAGCATAATTTCAAATTGAAAGGCAGGAGGTTCAAAAATCATTTGAGGAAAAATATTTTCTGGCAGAGGATGGTGGAGTGCACTGTGAAGGGCAGTTGAGGTGGGAAACCTCACAAGTTAGATGAGCACTTGAAGTGTCATACTATTCAAGAATATGGACTTGGTGCTGGAAAGTGGGACAAACGTTGTCGTTGTTCGTAGTATGTAGTTGGTGGTGCAGTCTTTATGGGCCCAAAAGCCTCTTTAGTACGGTATGATTCCACAATTGTCCACACGAAGCAAATGCAAAAGTGTGTTCAAAATCAGAAAGGAAAAAAAAATCAAAAGGTGATTGATTGAAATCTTATACAAATGTTAGAGCTGCTCCAGAATGAGCATTCACGCCGGATGGACTACTTCCAAGCTCTGATGCCCAGGCCAAAAATCTGCAAGTGGGGCTGGTTGCAGCACACTACCAACTAACATGCGAGTTATTCCAGTTGCAGAGTGTCAGGATTTTTAAAGTTGCTGTTGAAATATACTTGTGATTTCCTAAAATTCACTTGTGGAGTGTGTGTGTTGGTGTCTGGGCCAGCATTTGTTGCCCGTCTTCAGTTGCCCTCGAGAAGGTGGTGACAAGCTTTCTTCTTGAACCACTTCAGTCTGCGTTGTAGGTTGACAATGCAGTTAAGGAGGGAATATCAGGATTTTGACACAACACTCAATGAACAACCATATATTCCCAAGTCAGAATGGTGAGTGACTTGGAGGTGAACATGCATGAGCTGGTTTTCCCATGTATCTTCAGCTCTTATCCTTCTAGCTAAAAATGGTCTAAGCTTGGAAAGTGCTGTCGAAGGATCTTTGGTGAATTTCTGCAGTGTTTCTTGTAGATCATTCGCACAGCTGCTACTGAGTGGAGGGAGTGGATGCTTGTGCATGTGGTGCCAGTCAAGTTGCCAGCTTTGTTCTGGATTGATCCATGCTTCTTTAGTGTTGTTGGAACTGCGTCCAACCAGGCAAGTGGGAATTATTAGATCACAGTTCTGAGTTGTTCCTTGTGAACAGTCAATGGTGACGGTGGAGTTGATCAATTCAACTTGTAAATGTTCCATTCTACTGTCAGTGTGCGTCATTTGTGAATTGAATGGACTTTTAGTGTGGTGGATGGCATGTCAATTACTTGTAATGATTCATGTTATTTCTCTTCCTTAGATCCAAGCTTGGATGAAAACTATCTTACAGATGATTGTGCTAAAGATTTCACCTCAGCACTCAGTGTAAACTGGTCCCTGGTTGCTCTGTCCCGAGAATCAAAATTCTTCACAGACCAATCTGTCCCTGCATTCCACCATCTCATACTGACCTTCAGGAGTCTAGTGCATGTTAGGTGAGTAACATGTGTTCATTTTTAATGTGCCATCGTTTTAATTTGTGGTGTTGGCAACATCGTTGAAACATTGAGTAACATGGAAGCTGAGTCAATCTGCTCATTTGCTGTTTTCCAGGCCGTGGGGAAATAAGTTCAGCAGAAGGGGACAGAGACCTGAAATCACTGGTGGAATCCAGACCTGAATTAACGCTGAGGATAGATATGTTCATTTCATAAAAACGAAGGAATCAATCGCATAGATATTGCAGCCAAACTTCAGTCCTGTATGTTCAAGCTCCAACTTCATATCCTATCAGGGGCATATTATCTCCATCTATGTGAGCCTTATCTTCCATTGTGACGTCTGATGCTCAATATCAAAGTCATGTGACTATGCTTCATTTCAAAAACAGTGTCAGGAGGAACTTATGAAAAAGAAACGACAATAAGCCATTCGGCCACTCAAACATGCTGTGTCATTCGATAAGGTCATGGCTGGCCTGATTTTTTAACTTCAACTCTACATTCCTGCATATCCCATGATAATTTTTCACCTCTTGAGATCCTCACTACCTTTTTTTTTATTTATCTCATTCTTGCTTTAGAGTCGAAGTTAAGAATTGAACCTTGAACTTTAAAAAGCAACTTTTTTCCGAAAAAAAGATGAACAAAAAACTGTTTGCTGGTGGGAACTGATCTGGAAAGACACTTCAGGCTAATTACTGCTGGGAGCACACGGCAGACAAGTTGGCACTGAGATGCTGTTATGCTGAGGGACTGAAAGCTGGTTGGATATTGTATTTGAGGTAAAAACAATGACTGCAGATACTGGAAACCAGATTCTGGATTAGTGGTGCTGGAAGAGCACAGCAGTTCAGGCAGCATCCAAGGAGCTTGTCAATCACAGGAGGAAACCAGTGCTGACAAGTCAATCACGGAGAAGAAAATAGCAAAGAGTGAACAGATTCTGACTGCAGGAGGCAATTTCTCCTCTAGAAGCTTCTGGACTAGGTTCTCTCTAGTTATACTCCAGTTATCAACTTGTTGGAAATTGTTAAGATTAGAATGGGTCAGAATCAGTGTGTAAGAAATATGAAAAAGTCTGCAGAGATTTGCCGAAGATGTTTGCACTGATTGGTGACTTTAGCACTTTCAAGCAAAGTTTACGTTCCAACATGCATGTCATAAAATCAATCGTTCAAGTATTCGATAAAGACCTGATACTAATCATTGAAGTGGTTATTGCAGCTGGCAAATTATGGTTCTTTGATTTTCATTTCTGGTTTAATTGTGTCGGTTTGTCAGTGTGTCAGTGGCAGTTTAGTAGCATAGTCAATTGGACTTATATCGTAGACATTAATTAGATTGCCTTTTTTTGTTTTTCTGGTTCGGCTACCGTTATTTTTGATAATGAATTGTTAATTTAATTTGTAAACTTGGTGACCAAGATCTGTTATTTATCAGGTCTGAGTCGGAACAGTTCAGCTATTTTGAGGGTTGTTTAATGTTTTGATTCGAGATACAATGAGACTGGTTTGTTTTGGATTGCTATCCATATGTTGTAACATATCCCCTTGGTTACCAAGAATCTGTCCATGTCAACCTTATGCATATTGCAAGATTCCGCCTAAAGTATTTTGAGGAAGGGAATTGCAAAAACACAACCGTCTGAGAGAAAAAAATCGTTTCTTTTTCTCGGATCTAAATGGGTGCCCCCCCCCCCCCCGCCTCCCTTTTTAAAATATTGACTCTTAGTTCTAGACTCTCCCATAAGGGGAATCATTCTTTCATCATTCATGCAGTCAAAATACCTTCATGTTTCAATTACGTCACCTTTGACCTTTCTGACCTCTGGAGGACATAGGTCTAGCTTTTCCTTATAAGGCAACAGAATAAACCACACATATCAGCCATGACCTTTCACTTGCTGTGCCACTTTTTACAATGTTTAATTAATTATCTGTCTGGTTTCATCTTAAACAGTCCCTCCGCCTGTGATTATGGGACTGCTTCAGTAAATATTCGACTTAATGTATCATAGAGTCTCTACAGTGTAGAAACACGCCATTTGGCCCAACAAGTCCATACTGAACCTCTGAGGAGTGCCCCACCCAAACCCTTACCCTATTATTCTACCTTTCCCCTGACTAATATCTCTAACCTATACATCCCTGCACACTCTGGACTGCATGGCTAGTTTACCTAACTTACACATCTTTGGACTGTGGGTGTAAACTGACCACCCGGAGGAAACCCACGCAGTCACTGGGAGAATGTGCAAACTCCACATAGAGGGTAGCTCGAGGTTGGAATCAAATCCAGGTCCTTGGCACTGTGAGGCAGCGGTGATAACTACTAAGCCACCGTGCCGCTCTAATTGCAAGACCCGCATTGTGATAGTATATGCTCACCAGCCTGTCTAATAAACTTTACTGTTACTTGTAATCATTCCCGGATTGATGAAGCCTCACATTGCTAACGTCGCATGAATTTATAAAGTTAATTGAGAAAGCTATTAGCCAACATATCTAACATACTATTTTCATATCAATTTCACATAGTTCAGCCACTCTGGAGTCAGGGACTTAGCTATTTCTTACTCTTATTGTGATTCTGGAGCTGTCTTACTGACAGTGTATGTCAAGTGTTCAATTTAAAAGCTTGGGATAAGTCCTGATTGCGTTTCTACGCAGCACTGAATATAACTAACACTTTGGAACGGTTAAATGGAACATCCTTGGAACTATCCGTCTCTTGAATATTACCATTTTTGCATTCAAACTCTGTTGGGCCAGCCATGTGTCCACGAAGCCTGAGTTCCGAATGCCAAAGCAGATCATATTTGCCCAGCTTATGGAAGACACTCAAACGAGAAGGGGACACAGGAAGCATTTCAAAAGCTCCCTGAAGGCTTCTCTTGAGAAATGCAACATTGCTGTTCAATGTGAGGGAGACCCTAGTTCAGAAGAAACTGACTTGGATGAAGCTCTTGTACGAAGAGGCACAATTCTTTGAGAACAGCATTGGCAAGAGGAAGTACAGAAAGGGAACTGGAGAAAAGAATGCCAATGATCTCGAGGCCAAGGAGCAATTCCACCTCCTGGAAGCACCTGCCAAATGTGTGGTAGGAGGTGCAACCCGAAGATTAGTCTGATCGACGACAAAACAGAGCATATAACATTGCAGCGCAGTATAAGCCCTTCGCCCTCGATATTGCACTGAGCTGTGAAACCAATCTGAAGCCCATTTAACCCACACAATTACAATTTCATCCATATGAATATCTAATGACCATTTAAATGCCCTTAAATTTGGCAAGTCTGCTACTGTTGCAGGCAGTGCATTCCACGCCCCTACTACTCTCTAAGTAAAGAAACTACCTCTGACATCTGTCCTAAATCTATCACTCCTCACTTTTAAGCTATGCCTCCTCGTGCTAGCCATCACCATCCGAGGAAAAAATGCTTTTATTATCCATCCTATCTAACCCTCCGATTTTCTTATATATCTCAATTAAACCACCTCTCAACCTTCTCTTCTCCAACGAAAGCAGCTTCAAGTCCCTCAACCTTTCTTCGTAAGACCTTCCCTCCATACCAGGCAACTTTCTAGTAAATCTAGCAATTAAGGGTGGTATGGTGGCACAGTGGTTAGCACTGCCTCACAACGCCAGGGACCCGGGTTCAATTCCTGCCTCAGGTGACTGACTGTGTTGAGTTTGCACATTCTCCCCGTGTCTGCGTGGGTTTCCTCACACAATCCTAAAATGTGCAGGTTAGGTGAAATGGCCATGCTAAATTGCCCATAGTGTTAGGTGACGGGGTAAGTGTAGAGGGACGGGTCTGGGTGGGTTGCGCTTCGGTGGGTAGGTGTGGACTTGTTGGGCCAAACGGCCTGTTTCCACACTGTAAGTAATCTAATCTCCTTTGATCCCTTTGCAAAACTCCCACATCCTTCCTATAATGCAGTGACCAGAACTGTATGCAATACTCCATTTACAGTCGCACCAGAATTTTGTACAGCTACATCAGGACCTCGTGCTTCTGAAACTCAATCCCTCTGCTAGTAAAAGCTAACACCCTGTATGCCTTCTTAAGAACCCTATCAACCTGGGTGGCAACTTTCAGGGATCTATGTAAATGGACATAGATCTCTCTGCTCATCTACTCTACCAATAATCTCACCATTTGCCCAGTATTCTGCATTCCCATTGCTCCTTCCAAAGTGAATCACTCCACACTTTATCCATATTAATCCAATTGCCATCTATTAGCCCAATTCTGCAGTTTATCTATGTCCCTCTGTAACCTCCAACATCCTTCTACATTATCCACAACTCCAGTGACATTAGTGTCATCTACAAATTTACTAACCCATCCTTCTCGCCCTCATCCAGGTCATTTATGGAAATCACAAACAGCAGTGGCCCCAAAACAGATCCTTACAGTACACCACTGGTAACTGAACTCCAGGGTGAACATTTCCCATCAATCAGCCAATTTCTGATCCAAAATGTTTAAATCACTTGCAATTCCATGCTTCTATATTTTGTGCAATAGCGTACCTTGGGGAAACTAAAAGGACCAACAGAACCCATGACCAATGACACAGAATTTCTGAGCTGGTCAATCTCGTTGGTTAGTGATTGCCTACTGACATCCATTTATTTCCAGAATGGTGGTTTGCAAACAAGCTGCACACAATGAAAGAAGGCTTCATCGTTACTGCATTGCAATGTTAAATATAAATGAGGCATTTTTTTACTGTTCAGTGGCTGAAATGCTGCACAGTTCTTTCAGAATTGCATGGTATGGAACAAACAGCAAACATTGTATCCGAGCTACCACGACAACTAACTGCATCTGCGTCCTAGTTGTGCGCTTTGCCTGTGCAACAAAGGGATGATCACCTTACTGGAATTGATCCGTACACCACCACGAGTAAGTGACAAATTTGTAAGATCACAGATATCTGTAAGAATGTTAGGGTTGCAATGTTATGGGATTTTAAAATTGCAAACATAGACTGGGACTACCATAGTGTTAAGGGCTTCTGTGGAGAGAAATGTGTTAAATGTGTACAAGAAAGTTTTCTTACTCAGCATGTAAATGACCCTATGATAGAAGGAGCAAAACTTGACCTTCTCTTGGGAAATAAGGTAGGGCAGATGACTGAGGCATCAGTGGAGGACCAATTTTGGGCTACTGATCATAATTCTATTCATTATAAAAAATTATGGAAAATTTCTAAAGGAACTAAAAGTTAAAATTCTACATTGATGTATGGCCAAGTTTCATGGTATTAGGCAAGGACTTTCAAACGTTGATAGGGACAAGTTATTTGTTGGTAAAAGGGTGATTGGAAAGTGGGAAGTATTCAAAGGCAGATAATGAGATTCCAGAGACAGTATATTCCTATTAATGTGAAGGGCAAGGATGGTAGTTGTAAGGATTGCTGGATGGCTAGAAAAACCGAGGCTCTGTAGAAGAAAAACAAGGAAGCATAAGACAGTTATAGAGAGCAGGGATTGAGTGAATCCCTGGACGAGTGTAAGGGCGAATAGAGTTAAGGAGAACCCAAACCACATGCATTAAGGAAAAAAAAGAACAACTGGGTAGAGAATAGGGGCCCTTAAAGCATAACAAGGTCGTCTTTGTGTGGAACCGCAGCAAATGAGTGAGATATTACAGCAGTTTTCGTGTCAGTATGGACACAGGTAGGAAAAGGAAAACATGGAGAAATTAAACAGCGATATCTTGAAAAGTGTCCATATTTACAGAGGAGGAGATGCTAGATGTCTTAAACCTCATAAAGGTGGATATATCCCTAGGATGTTATCAGATGTATCTCAGAACATTGTGGGAAAATAGGAAAGTGATTGTTGGGCTTATTGCTGGAATATTTGCGTCATTGATAGCCATGGGTGAGATGCTGTGAAGACTGGAGGTTGGCTAATGTGGTGCTACTATTTAAGAAAGTTGATAAGTAAATATCAGGGAACTATCGACCGGTTAGCCTGACATCAGTAGTGGCGAAAGTGAGAACTGCAGATGTTGGAGAGTTAGAGTTGAAAAGTGTGATGCTGCAAAAGCACAGCAGCTCAGACAGCTTCCGAGGAGCAGGATTTTGAGCATAAGCCCAACATCTGTGGGACACACGCACCAAACAATCCCACTATTCTGCGGCTGACCACTTCAAATTTCTCTCTCCCTCCCCAAGGATATGCCAGTGCTAGGCCTCCTCCACCGTCAAATACCAGCTACTGACAACTGGAGGAAGAACACCCCATATTCCGTCTTGGGACTGTTTCCAAATCTGCCCTCTACCCACCTCATCCCAAATCCAATCTTCCAACTCGCCATCGCCAACTTGACCTGTTCCGCCTGTCCATTTTCCTTGCCACCTATTCACTCCACCTTCCCTGCCGACCTATCACTATTATCCCCCACCTGAATCCACCTATCGCCTTCCTAGCTACCTACCTCCCAGCCACACCACACCCATCTATTTATCTTACAGCCCCCTTCCCTCTCCACATTCCTGATAAAGGGCTTATTCCCGAAATGTTGATTCTTCTGCTCCTCGGATGCTGCCTGACGTGCTGTGCTTTCCTAGCGGCACACGTTTCAAAGCTGACATCAGTAGTGGGTAAGCTGTTGGAAGCGTTTCTGAGGGATAAGATCTCCACGTAGTGGGAAAGGCAAGGACTAATTAGGGGAGTCAACATTGCTTAGTATGTGGTAAATCGTGTCTGAATAAGTAGAGTCTTATTGTTGAATATTGTTGAAGACAGAGTGTTGGAGTGTGTCCGTATGGACCTCAGCAAAGTATTCGACAGGGTCCTGCATGGTAGACTATTAAGCAATATTAGGTCACTTGGAATCCAGGTCGAGCTAGCCATTTATATACATAACCGGCTTGAAGTTAGGAGACAAAGGATGGTGTGTGAAGGGTCTTTTTTCCAGACGGGAGGCCTGTAACCAGCTGTGTACCACGATGATTGGTATTGGGTCCACTGCGTTTTATCATGTATGCAAGTGATTTAGATGTAACCGCAGGAGGGAGGGAAAGTAAATGACATCGAAATTGTTGTTGCAGTGGACAGTGCAAAAGGATATCTCAGAGTACAGTGGGGCCTTAATCAGCTAAATTGAGGAGTGGCAGATGGATTTTAACTTGCAAGTGTGAGGTGTTGAATTTTGATAAGGTAGATCAAGGCAGGATTTATAAATTTAATGGTAGGAGTCTAGGAAATGTTGCTAAACACAGAGATCTGGAGGTGCAGGTTCATCGTTCCTTAAAGGCAGTGTCAGAGGTAGACAAGGTAGTGAATATGGCATTTGGTCCACTTACCTTTGTTGGTCAGTGTATTGAGTTCGGAGTTATGATGTCATGTTGAGTTGTACAGGAAACTGCGTAGGCCACTTTTGGAATACTACATTCAATTCTGGTCTCCCTTCTATAGGAAAGATGTTGTTAAACTTGGAAGGGTGCACAGAAGATCCAAAAAGATGGTAAGGGATAGAAGGTTTGAGCTACAGGGAGAGGCTGAGTAGGCTGGGGTTATTTTCACTAGAATGTCAGAGACTGATGGGTGAACTTATCGAGGTTTATGAAATCATGGATAGGGTGAGTACCCAATGTATATTTTCCCTAGGGTGGGGGAGTCCACATGAGGAGGGCATTTCTAGTTAGACTAATATTTATTGTGTATCCCAATTTTGCCCAGAGGACAGCTAAGGGTCAGCCACATTATTGTGGGTTTGCAGGCCAGAACTGGTTCGGTTGGCATTTCTTTTTCCCCAAAGGACATTAGTGAAACAGATGGGTTGCTCTGACAACTGACAACAGATTCGGGTCATCATTAGACTCTTAATCAACATTTATATTGAATTCAAATTCCACCATCTGTTGTGGTGGAATTCAAACCAAGGTTCGTAGAATATTGCCTGGTCTTTGAATTAACAGTTTAGCAATAATACCACAAAAGTTACTGCATCCCCTGCTGACTTGAGTCACTGTTGTTTAAAGATAGTCACTGTGGTTCCTTTGTCAGATTTCGAAAGAGAGAAACAAACAAATAATGGCTGACTCAACAAAGCACCAAAAGAAAACTTGGTGAAGTTTTCTGCCATGTCAGAATATTAATTTCTCTTGCTGCATCGAGTAAAGGCAGTCAGTAAATTGAGTTGTGCAAGCCGAGACGAAACAGAAATCTACCCTCGTCATTCATCTAATGGACACAGTTAAACCTGCAGGTGAAACTTTGTGATTTTACCATTGGAAGGTACAGCCCGGATGGGCCGCTTCTGTTCCAATATCTTATGCTCTTATCGATTGTGGAAGGACACTGCGAGATAAACAATGCATCAGTCAGAATTCAATTACTTAATTTATTAATGGTTTAACCCAACCACTGCACCTATATTGCGGGTATTTCAAGCAGCCTTCACAGTGGCGAGGAACCCAACATTTAGTATCGATAGCACGCAAGGACAACTATATGCCAAAGGCGAGTGGAAAAGTCCTGAGAGTTATGCTCAAAGCTCTGAAATACAAGTACTGAATAATACAATTTAACGGTTTGAAGCACGTTACATAGCTCCTATTCTGGCATTCCATTGTTCAGACATTCATTACAGAATGGTCACAATCTAATGCACGATATTTCTTGAACACTGAAATGACCAGTCGAAGGTAATGGCATGAGTTGAGGGTTTCCATCGGTTGGAAAATCTGTTGTAACAGTGTGAATTCAGATGGGAAATTAAGAACTTATTTCTTTCCAAGTCCCATGTCCTTGGGGTAATCACGTTGAAATTCGGGTAAAAATCTCACAAAAATAACTTCTTGAATGTCGTAATCTCTTTGTTCAAAATATGATATAAAACAAAACAAGCGACATTGCGAAGTTCATATCCCCATAGAGGCCACACAGTATAAACTAATGGCTTTGGGAATGTGTCACCTTAGACTTTACTTCAGTGAGTTGGCTTGTGAACGAAGGGACAGTTCACTCAGAAAATTGGCTGCGATTGGTCCACTGCACATTCCTCTGGAATCCATTTTAATCATTTTCACAAGTCTGAGTAAACCCCTTCTCTTTGCTGTTCTTACTGTTAGTTTGCGATCCAATCTTGAATCCAAATCTCTGACCTTGCTCATGTGCCTGCTAACTGGTGCCTTATCAAACACCTTTAGAAGGTAATTAAATTTCAGTGGTTCCATATACTGTTTATCGAATGGGATTTATTTAGTTCGCCCAAGTAGTTCGATCAAGAGTAATTCTTCCCTTTGGAATATGTGCCCAGCCTACTCATGTTTCATTATATTATGGGATCTCCATGCATTTCAGCTTCTACTTTTAATATGAATTCCAATTTCTTTCTTATCTATTGAGATTAATCTCATTGTCATTACTTAAGCTTCTGATGTCTTCTATTTTAAGTACAAAAATGGCATCATCTGTCAATGTTGTCTATGCTGATGAGATATATTTATAAATAGATGCCATATATTGTCTTGATTTTTTTAGGGTGTTGTGGACCTGAATCAGGGGTCCGATGTTTTTCTTTGATCCCTTCAACTCAAACATATCTCATAGAATGAGCTTTAGTATCAAGACACAGTGCAAGCAGGACAGCCGGGTGCTAATGTCTTTTGCATAATATAAAAGCCAGCAGTTATATTGGGCAGACGTATCCCCAACAAATTATCCACCAATCAGAGAACGGCACAGACAGAAAGGCAGGGATCCTTCTGCACAAAGAAACAAATAGTAGTAGGCCAGTCAAATGATTGACAGTGTTTCAAACTATTGAGCATGTCTCCCTGACTGGTCAGAAAAGTAGAGAGTTCCGGAAAACCATCTAAAAGATATAAAATTACGGATCACCTATCGCCCAATCTTCTGAATAAACTAGCATGGCGTAAGGCAGATATCCACTGACCATCTGGAGAGAGAGAGAGAGAGAGAGAGAGAGAGAGAGAGAGAGAGAGAGAGAGGCACAGTGAGAAATAGAGACAGAGAGAGAGAGAGAGAGAGAGAGCAGCTTTGTAGTTCCACAGGGACTGAGAAAAAGAGAGTAGCCACGTAAATCTACAAGAAACTCGAGAAGTATTGAAAGATTAAGGGTCTGATTAGAATTGGAGATAGTATTGTTGTATCGAAAAAGATATTGTACCTTGTTTCCTAATAACGTTGAGACTGTTTTGCATTAGTACTAACTTGTGTTCAAAGTGTTTTGATCGCTTTGATATTGTGGGATATCTGGGCAAATTCATTCATAACATTCCAGTTAGAGTTTTTTAACTTGTCTCAAGGAGGAACTAAATAACACTTGCCATCCTTGGATGACATTCGATAAGAAATGATCATTGGTTCCTCTGAAGTCAAATTCACCGGCCTGGTATCCTCAGAATTTTGTCTGAACCATGATTTAACCGGATAAATACCCCACATGAAAGCCAGGATTTAAGCGAGAAACTGATGGCACCGGCAGACAAACGGAAATTGGCCCATCAGCCAGGTGTTCTCCAGCCAGAGCGAACAATGGGTGGTGGGGTACAGAGAGACTCTGAGGAAGTCAACCGAGAGGGGGACATGTGCTTGCCTGTTGTGTCAGAGACCTAGGATATTTTGGACTCATTGAAAGAATCAAGGACACTTTTATTTTAACGCCTGGCACACCCGTCTGTCCCAGGGTGAGGGGACCCGAATTTATTTATTCTGTTCCAATGAGAAGACATTTTGTCTGAATTTTAAACCCTCATCATCCGTATTCTGAGAGTGCTCAACGGGGTCAGAAATGAGGGGAAATTGATTTTTTTGATTGCCTACTTTCTTTTTTGAATGAACAGAGGAAGGTTTATTGTACATTTTCATTCCTTGTTGTTCCTACCCTGATGGACAGAGTCAAGGGAAGTCATTCTTTATTTTCAGAACTGAACGACCTTTATGTTGAGTTCGAGAGTTGGGAGACCTTTGAATTCCAAAGAGTCGAGGAAAGTACTCTTCTGTTTAACAGCAGTGAAGACATTGGCAGCTTGCGATACCCCTACATACCACGATCAGAATGGTGTTTTAAAAAGTACGTGAAACAAATAGTAAATATTTTGTGAGAGGCCCAGAGTTAGACGTCATGCACCGTCAGGCTACCAAAAGAGATTAAAGACCTATGCCCAGATAATGTTGGAAAGGGTCACTTTAGTTTGGAAAATTTGGTCGGCATGGACAAGTTGGACCCAACACTGTTTCTGTGCTGTATGAATCTATGTCATGATTAGAGTGGTGTTGGAAAAGCACAGCAAACCAGGCAGCATCCGAGGAGCAGGAAAAACAAAATTTCGGGAAAAGCCTTTCATCGGGAATGACGCAGGGAGTAGTTAGGGTAGAGAGATAAATGGGAGGGGTGGAGCTGCGGAAAAGGTAGCTAAGAGTACAATAGGTGGATGGAGGTGAGGATAGGTCGGAGAGGAGGGTGGAGCAGATAGGTAGGAATGAAGATTGGAGGTAGGACAGGTCATGACGATGGTGCTGAGCTGGCAAGTCGAAACTGGGGTGAGGTGTTGGAAGGGGAAATGAGGAAATTGATGAAGTCTACATTGATGCCCTGGGGTTGAAGAGTTCTGAGGTGGAAGATGAGGCATTCTTACTGCAGGCGTCAAGTGGCGAGGGAGTGGCGGTGGAGGAGGCTCAGGACCTGCATACCCTCGGCAGAGTGCGAGGGGGAGTTTGAAATATTCGGCCACGGGGCGGTGGGTTTGATTGGTGTGGGTGTCCCGGAGATGTTCCCTAAAGCGCTCTGCGAGGAGGTGTCCAGTCTGCCCAATGTAAAGGAGACCGCATCGGGAGCAACAGATACAATAAATAACATTGGTAAATGTGCAGTTGAAACATTGATGGATGTGGAAGGCTCCTTTCGGGCCTTGAATGGAGGTGGAGGAGGGAGGCGTGGACCCAGTCTTTGCAATTTCTGCGGTGGCAGGTGAAGGTGCTGGGGCCGGGGGTTGTCAGAGGGCCATGGACCTGACCAGGTAGTCACAGAGGTAACGGTCTTTGCGGAAAGTGGAAAGGGGTGGGGAGGGAAATATATCCGTAGTGGTGGTGTCCATTTGTCGTTGGCGGAAATGTTGCCGGATGATACTGTTTATGCGGAGTTTGATAGGGGGAAGGTGAGGATCGAGGGGTTCTGTCCTTGCTGCGATTGGAGGAGTGCGGTTTGAGGGCGGAGATGTATGACATGGATGCGATGCATTGGAGGGCATCTTCAACCATGTGGGAAGGGAAATTAGTCTTTAAAGAAGGAGACCACCCGGTGTGTTCTGTGGTGGAACTGGTCCTCGTGGGAACAGACACGGCGGAGGCGGAGGAATTGGAAATAGGGGATAACATTTTTGCAGGAGGTAGGTGGAAAGAGGTGTAATTCAAGTAGCTGTTGGTGTTGGTGGGTTTGTAAAAAATATCTGTGTTAGGTCGGTCGTCATTGATGGAGATGGAGAGGTCCAGGAAGGGGAGGGAGGTGTCAGAGATGGTCCAGATGAGTTTAAGGTCGGGGTGGAATGAGTTGGTGAAGTTGATGAACTGGTCAACCTCCTGGTGGGAGCATGAGGTGGCGTGGATGCAGTCATCAATATAGCAGATGAAGAGGTAGGGAGTGGTGCCGGTGTATCTATGGAAGTTGGACTGTTATACGTAGACTACAAAGAGATAGGCACAGCTGGAGTCCATGCGGGTGCCCATGGCTACCACTTTCATCTGGAGGAAGTGGGAGGATTCAAAGGAGTATTGTTGAGGGTGAGGACCAGTTCAGCCAAACGAATGAGAGTGTCAGTGAAAGGGCACTGCTGGGGACGTTGGGAGAGGAAGAAACGGAGGGCTTGGAGGCTCTGGTCATGGCGGATAGAGGTGTAGAGGGATTGGATGTCCATGGTGAAGATGAGGCATTGGGGGTCGAGGAAATGTAAGTCTTGGAGGAGGTGGAGTGCGTGGGTGGTGTCTCGAACGTATGTGAGGAGTTCCTGGACTGGGAGAATAGGACAGTATCGAGGTAGGTGGAGATGAGTTCGGTGGGGCAGGAGTAGGCTGATACAATTGGTCGGTGGGGTGGTCAGGTATGTGGATATTGGGAAGGCAGTAGAATCGGGTGGTGCGGGGTTCCCGAACTATGAGGTTGGAAGCTGTGGGTGGGAGATCTCCTGAGGTGATGAGCTTGTGTATGGTCTGGGAGATGATGGTTTGGTAATGGGTGGGGTGGGGTATTGTCGAGGGGGCGGTAGGAGGACGTGTCTTCAATTTGGCGCCTGACTTCAATGGTGTAGTGGTCAGTTTTCCAAACTACTATTGCAACCCTTTTATCCCCTTCTACTTTACGTTTGAACCTGGAAAGATAGTCAACAATGTGCCGTGGTTCTGATACCGATCCTGGTTGTGTAGGATTTGATTGGTTTGATTTGATATTTACCCCATTACTCCCATTTCTTTCCATCTTGTTGCTGAATGCTCTGACGGTCCGATATATTTTGGTGGTAAGTCAATTCCGATTGGGACTGAGCAGGCAGAACAAAAGGATAAATATCAATGACCCAGAGATGGAGAGTTGAAGAAAATCTATGGTTTTGCTCTTCACAATATCAGGCAGCTTCATAATTCCATGGCTGCTCTATGTTATAAATGTCTTCTATTCCCTCACAGGCAATGTTCACAATGATGCATTTTATAAAGTTCAAAGAGCTGGCTGGATGCTGCGGACCTTAAGTTGCTGCACAAACACATTCATTTATGTGGCAACACAGGAGAAATTCAGAAATGAGATGAAGAGTGCAGTGAAATATCAATTTACGAGAGTTATTCAATTAATAAATAAACAAAAGAAGTGAGAGCAACTCAGAGACAAGCTCTCGTTTTCCCTATCCGTGAACTTAACATTAACCTCAAACCTACTCAGCAGGAATTTTAACTCTTATGGGAACAGTGCACCGATTGCATTTAGCTATGTCAATTTAAGCAAACAATAGATGCACGTCAGAGGTGTAACTCTTACATGATAGCGTTGGCTCATCACAAACAACTTAACTGGGACTTAATAAGTGTCCTGGAACTGGAAAAGGTTGTAAGATTATTCACAATGGGGTTTACACAGATGCTTGGATTTGAAAACCCAAAAGGACAGTGGAGATAGGACACACTGTGATATTGAGAATACCGAAAGAAAGTCAAACTATGACATATACACTCCCACCTCCACTGGATTAATTCTCATGTCCTCACACTACCTCGCTCTGCTATTTCATCTAATGTTCCCTAATACAGTGTCTGAACTGCATCTTGATCATTCTTAAAAATTGATGCCCGGCATTCAAACTACAATTTTAATCTGGAAAATGTGAACTCTGTCTATAACACTTGTCTGCTTTTACAGAGATTCATCCCCACTTTGAATGTCCCTAGTCAATTTTGCACATTTGATAAAGTAGCAAAATTGTTCCTCTCAAGTCATATCCTTTGCAAATTACAGTTTGTTTGTGGTCAAAGGTAGACTTTCCATGTTTAACCTTCTAAACCTTACCACTGCTTTGTACGTGGTTGAATAGAACGTTGAGCATAAAACATCACAGCACAATAATGCCCTTTGAACCTTTTATCCTATCCAAGGGTCAGTTAAGTGTCCTTAAGGTATCTGACTCTACCACCACTGCTGGTAGTAAGTTCCACGCACCCACTCCTCTCTGACATCTTCACAAAACCTTCCTCCAATCACCTTAAAATAATGCCCACTCCTGATAGCCATTTCAGCCCTAGTTTACATCTCTCGCTATCCACTGTACCTGTGCTTCTCATCATCTTGTACACATTTATCATGTCACCTCTCATCCTTCTTTGAGAAAATTCCCAGCTCCCTCAACCTTCCCTCATAAGACATGCCTTCCAGTCCAGGCAGAATCCTGGAAAATCTCTGCACCCTTTCTCACTCTTCCAAATCCTTTCTGTAATGAGACGACCAGAACTGAATGCGATATTCCGAATGTGGTCTAACCAGGAGTTTATAGAGCTGCAGCATAACTTCGCGGCTCTTAAACTCAATCCTCCAGCTAATGAAAGCTAAAACATCACATGACGAGTCTGTTGCGAAATGATTCCTCTGTCATCCAACGAATTCACAATTTGTACTTAGTCTCAATTCCTCTCGACATTCTCTTGCAATCCATTCTTTTCTTATTATTCAGCTATTGGTCTTGACGATTGTTCTTTCATCATGTCCTTTTCCACATGTAGTTACTGACTCCTCAGAGACTTCAGCAACAAATTAAAAGTTTCAATATTTGCATAAGCAACGTAAACATCTAACTCCCTGACACTTCTCTGGTCTCCTGAAATCTTCCTAACACTCAGATTTCTTAACGACAATTACGTACTGGCAGAGCAAATATTTATGCTAATTAAATATTTGGCAACTGATTACAGGACATTACATAACTTTCGCATTCACTCAAAATTTGAATACCCAGATACTGGCTCCAATCGACTCACTGGAAAACATGTCTGAACGTTTGGAAGCTTTGTATCATGTGCCAATTACAGATTGGTTTCTGACCAACTCACTCACATATTTCACATCTTTTTGGAACTGCCTTCGTACATTTTCACAACCTCGTCCAGGATTGGCCTTGTGTTATTTCATCAGCGTAAGAAGCCACCATTCACATAGTTTGTCTTGCTCCTCCAGTCAAATTAGACGAGCACATTCCTCTCTCCATGAACATGAAATCACCTTTTCTAGTGTTTATCACAATGTTAGCTCTCCCTAAAGAAGTTCACTAATCATCACTCAGTTTTCTGAGCTGTGTTTTATTGCACTTCCAACAAATTCCAGCTTTCAAAATTGTGATCCGTGTTTTTGAATCCTTGTTCATCCAATTCTTTAATCTCATCTGACGAATGAAACCTCTAAGCCAGGTATACTCCTCCAAGTTTGGCTTGAGAATTCACGAGTTTTGTTAGGAAACAGCCTAGTGTTTAGGACTCCAACCTCCATAATATCCTTGTGACAAAGCTCCATCAATCGACCTTGCATTCCTCTTTTAACTCCCCGACTATTCGTTAACTATAGTCAGCTTGACCAAGATTTTGGAGCATCTCTCTCTCCCTGTGAATGAGAGAAAAAAAAGCTCCACAGTTACAGTGCTGCTAATCTCAAATAATCCCTACAGTGTGGAAACAGGGCATTCTACCCAACAAAGGGGATTTCATCCAGAACCCTTCCCCTCCCCTATTATTTTGCATTTCCCATGACTAATACAATTAACCTACACGCCTGAACACTATGTCCAATTTAGCATGGCCAATTCAACTACATCAGCCCATCTTCGGCATGTGGGATAAAACCAGAACAACCAAAGGGAACATGGGGCGAATGTGCAAACTCCACAAAGTCGCTGAGAGACTGGAATCGAACCCTGGACCCGCGGGCTGTGAAATAGCAATGTTAACCACCGAGCTAGCACACCAGTCATTTGAGCCATGTTACGCTCAAATCTATGCTGCCATACTTTCTACAAAGGAAGCACACGGACAATAAGACAAGAATGCAGATGATATCCAAAGCTGTGGGATACATGAGATATCAGAACTATGTTTTTCCTAAGTGATGTTTTAGATGAGAAGTTAGACAAGTTTGATCTGAAAAACTGACCTAATCGAACAAGCTTGTTTAATCGAGATTTTGAGGCAGTGACAATTATCCGGAAATCAACTTATCGTCTTCCCTTCTTTCTCAAAAGAGGTGTTAGAGTCATAGAGATGTACAGCACGGAAACAGACCCTTTGGTCCAACTCGTCAATGCCGACCAGATATCCCAACCCAATCTAGTCCCAACTGCCAGCACCCGACCCATATCCCTCCAAACCCTTCCCATTCATATACTCATCCAGATTCATTTTAAATGTTGCAATTGTACTCACCTTGACCACTTTCTCTGGCAGCTAATTCCATATACGTACCACCCTCTGTGTGAAGACGTTGGCCATTAGCTCCCTTTTATATCTTCCCCCTCTCACCGCAAACCTATGCCTTCTAGTTCTATACTTCCTCACCCCAGGGAATAGACTTTGTTTATTGATTCAATCCAAGCCCCTCATGATTTTATAAACCTCTATAAGGTCACCCCTCAGTCTCCGACACTCCAAGGAAAACAGCCCCAGCCTATTCAAACTCTCCTTAGAGCTCAAATCCTCCAACCCTGGCAACATCCTTGTAAATCTTTTCTGAACCCTTTCAAGTTTTGCAACATCCTTCCAATAGGAAGGAGACCAGAATTGCACGCAATATTCCAACAGCGGTCTAACCAATGTCCTGTACAGCTGCAACATGACCTCCCAACCCCTATACTCAATACTCTGATCAATAAACGAAAGTATACCAAACGCCTTCTTCACTATCCTATCTATTTGCGACTCCACTTTGAACGCATTACGACCCTGCACTCCAAGGTCTCTTTGTTCATTCCCTAGGACCTAATCATTAAGTGTATAGGTCCTGCTAAGACTTGCTTTCCCAAAATGCAACACCTCGCAGTTATCTCAATTAAACTCTATATGTCACTTCTCAGCCCATTGGCCCATCTGATCAAGATCCACGTTATAATCGCAGCTGACTGGAGGCTCCAGCAGCAGTTGAAACTTTGCTGCATAACCAGGCTTCTACATTGCAGAAAATCAGGTTTTGTGTTACAACACACCGCTGGAGCAGGTGGGTCTTGATCAATCTGGCTCAGAGATGCCGACGCTGCCATTGCATCACAAGAGCCCTGCAGCTACACTGGATGCAGAGTATTTCAGCTCAGTGATTGTGCAGTGACGTGCCCATTCATTGAGATTGAAGGCATCCCGCTTTGAATGAGAGACTGTAGACTGAACTGGTACTGGTGAAACGTCAGTGTTATATTAAATGTATCGTTCAAGTTATTTAACAACCAATGCAGTTGTCAATAAAAAGGTACATTTTGTAATGTTCAAGATGATTATTAACTCAAGGAATTCAAATAAATAACGTTTCCGTTGTTGAGAGTTAATCAGTTGAATAAAAATATCATGAAAAATTCAGGGTGGGTGATGTGTTGCAACTATAGAGTGCATGAACTTGTGCAATCCACAGAAACATCTGGAGGCAATCTCTGCGGCGTGGTAATGATTTTGAATCAGATTTCGGACAATGCCCTGTGCTCAGGAAGGGTAACCTGCATTCACAGGTCCATTTAGCTTTGATGCCCCGTTCCAGAGGCACTTCATATTCGTTTCATGGTCAGGAAGTTAGTGCGATCAAATAGTTTGTGAGACACAGGCAGCAGCAGTGTTAAGTGTGAGCCCCGCAATTTTCAATGTTATCGGCGAATACGCCTTTTTAGCGAAACGAGAGGTTGAGTTTGAGGGAACTAAATAGCCATTAAAGCTAAATATTTAAAAGGGAATGCTGTGGTCGTGAGTGACATGACAGCTAAGGGCATCATTATTGCATCATGTGCCCGAACATGCGTCTCAAAGGCAATCTTTCCTCCCAGATGCCTCTCATCAAGACACCACCCTTGTGATTAATTTGGAGTGGGATGTGAAGGAACTCGATGCAATGTCTTCCTCAGCCTATAGATATATATTTGAAATCAATAACAGTGATAAGCTGTAAGGTAAGAACAACTAGCGATTAAAATGAAAAAAGAACGCCAGAGTGTCATAATCTCCTGATTACTAACGAAGTACAAATACATAGACATGGGGTAAATAGGATCAAAGTTTTTAATTCCTGTTGCAAAGACTGGCGTAGGAAATTGTTTCCAATTGAAGCAGACAGAAGGATCGTTGCTGTTGGACTCTGATCACGTGACCTTCCCTTAGTTAAGTGTCCTGCTAGGTGCCATAACTAGAGATTTCACAAGAGCTTTAAAATGCTCACAAGAGAAGAGATTTGGTGAGTTAAGAAGAAGGAGGAGTTAATAATAGAAGGTACATTGTGTAGCCAGCGTGTGACAGAAAGGATAGTAGAATCAAATCACTATAGCAATAAAATCATCAGAGCAAACAGGCCACTGGGGACAAGCCAGTAAGAATGACTTTTTCAAAAATACAGAGGCGAAGAAGTGTTCGAATACAGGGAAGTTGAAAAATCCAAAGATTAATGATGAGGTATAAGAAAGTTATGTCTATGTGGATAAAGACAAGGTGAGTTGATAGGGTGGTTAGATGTGAAGATTCATCAGACGCTGAGTTTGGGCAGGAATTTAACTCAAAAAATAACATTGGGGTCTCTATCAGAATGTGTGGTCTATTCCCTGTGGGATAATTGAGAGTTTGAGAAAAGAAGAGATTATTGTTTCAGTACAGACATGTTTATGTGATCAGGCAAACATCACAGTTTGGAACAATTTTTGAGGGAGGGCAAATTTGGAGGTGACAGTCACAAAATTCATGTTCCACATAATTTCATGGGGTCAAAACTTAGGGAACAAATGTTTAAATATAAGGTGGGAGGGGGATCCAAAGATGGGAGACAATTTTTGACAGGGCAAGTATTGGAAGGGTGTTCACTTGGGCTGCTGCAAATTTTGGTTGCTGGTGAACATTTGTGAACAATCAAGATTTGAGGGGGCAACATTTGTGAGAGACAGAATTTGTGGGGCAGATGAAGAGGCAAAATATCAGGAATGCTGAGGGTGAACATTTTTGAGTGGTTGACAGTTGTGGGAGAGATCAAAATTTGAGGGTGCAAGTTTGCGGAACTACAAATGTTATGGGAATCTCCATTGTAGGATATGAAAACATTTGCGAGTGAAAAAACTGAGAGGCAGAGTTGGGGAGGATATTGTTTGAGGGGTGTCAATTTCAGAATGTGCAGAGGGCAAAAAGACAAATAGGAATAGTAACAGACTTAAAGAGAGAGGTAGGGAGAAAGAGGCAAAGAGACAGAGACAGGAAAAAAGAGATAGGGAGGGAGAGAGAGACAGAGCCGAGGGAGACAGGGTGAGAGACAGAGAGATATGGATTGCGTGAAGGCATAAGTTATTTAGTTTAGAAAGGCGTCAGTTTTGGTGGATGGAAGGACCTATTCCTGTGCTGTAACTCACCAAATCAGAAATACCGATAAAGAGAGACGTGAAGCAGGGAACCTCCAGTCCCCAATGAGCTCAGTCACATTGAGTGACATCACGATGCAGACCACCATTGCGTCTCCACCTCTCCCAGGGTGCAGCGCGGCTTCCTCTCATGGATAGAGAACCTTCACATCCAGAGATTGTGAGAAGACTGTTCACCATTCTTTCAATAAATGCTAAAACGATAATGAACATGAGAAATGAATAAAAAGTTTCAATAAAATCAAATGGCAACTCTCAATGTAGACAAATCAGACTAATTCAAGGGTGCATGCAAATAAATTAAGAAAATATCAAATTTGACCTTGATGCTTAAAACCTATGTTTTCTGACATCATCACCAACTCGCTAAGTGGTTTTTTTAAATGGTGCATGCACATATTTAGCGGGCCCTTTCTCGTGTGGGAAGGGAATTTGGGAAGGAAGGATTATGATTTCTAGTCATTCAAAACCCATCTGCGAGGATGATTTGTCTTTCTGATTCAACCATATCTAGAAAATCCCAAAATAATAAAAAAGTATATTCTTCCATGACTTTCCTCTGGATTGAAAATGACATGTAAACAACTGGCACAAAGCTTGGCAATGCAACTCACGTGTTGTGGTGTGTGTCTTTCTGTCAGAAATTGAACAGAGTCAGAGAGTGCATCAAGCACAAAAAGAGTTTTCAACAATAATCTTTCTTTTGGACGTGAAATATCACAAGTTCAGAATTAAATACAGCAACGTCTGCAAATGTGCATGAACGGAACTTGGTTGAATTCAAAGAAACTAGATAAAATCTCCAGAAAATACAATGTTCAATAACAAGGTGTGGTGCCTGTACCTGTTACTGCATGCATGTTGCAGCTGTCGTTTTCAATTGTATCGATATTAGGAAGACGATTGCTGGTCAAAGTTCCCTCGATACTAGTGAATGATCCTTTCTACGAGATTTTTTTCCACTGTGTGGCAATCAATATTGATACTGAAATAATGATTGCGACCGTGAGGATGAAGATAATGATGCTTTGTTCTTCCATTACTGCTACATCAGTCATCTCTAAATTGCAGTACAGGTGTTGAAATGTGGTTATTCATATATTATTTCACAGTAAACAATCTGCTCTTTTAAAACATAAAAGTAAGGTTTTCCCGATTATTTGGAATTCAAAGGTTTCTGTTTTGAACTCAAAATAAAGTTTCTTTCACTCTTTGAAAATAAAAATGACGTTCACTCACTTCCATGGCTGTCGAACACTACTAGCACAGGGACAACAAAGGGTTAAAATACAGACTATTATTTCATCTAATTGTTTGAAATCAAACTAAATTTAAAGTAAAGTCCCTTCAGACTTGTCCCCGTCAAACATCCCGGGACAGGGACAGCAAGAGGTTAAAAAACAGAGGAAAATTATTTTGACTCGTTTGATCTGAAAATAAAATGTTCTCTACCACTGGCCCATCAAACACTTCTTGGACAGGGACAGCAGGGGGTGAAAATGAAATCTCCAAGCACTTTCAATCTGTACGTGATGCTTCATTTTGCACTCCGTGTATTTGAAATACAATGTAGCTGTCAGTATTTCTTTAAACAAAAATCGTAATCCAATTATTACGTTCTGTAAATTAATCTATAAAAGTTGTGCATGTATCATGGAATATGGTTTTACAAAATAGGATGCAAAGTAAGCTGCATTAAATATTCGAAATCTTGTTATTTTATTTGTACAGCACTGAATTATGCGCGAGCCCCATTTAATCCACTTATTAAAACCTATTTCTGGAATTTAAGTATTTGACTTTATTCCTATAAAAGGAACAATAGCACGTCTATGGCGGGAACTAAGCTAAGAGATTCCACAACCAACAGATCAGATCTAAGCTCTGTAACCCTGCCGCAGCCAGTCAGGATTCGTGATGCACAATTTAATAACTCACTGGAGGATGCGGCTTCACAAATATGCCCATCCTTAATGATCGTAGAGCCCAGAAGTTTAGTACAAAAGATAACGCTGAAGCATTCGCAGCAATCTTCAGCCAGAAATGTTGAATGGATGACCCATCTTGACCTCCTCTCGAGGGGTCCACAGCATCACAGATCCCAGATGTCAGCCAAATATCCACTTTGCTGTCGTTTCCTGTTGCCAGAACTGTGCCTTTATTTTGGAAATTGTGACAATGTAATCTCAGAAAAGAACGGGAGAAATAAAAGAACACTGAAATGCAGAACGATTGGGATGACGTCAGAGTTAGGGAAATGTAATTGGATGTGAAAACTGGCTACATACAAAATTATCTGATGGAGTAATGCCGACATTGCTGTGTGAAAGGAAAGCACGTTTTCCAGATCTGTCACAAGGAATTTTCAGGAAGATACTGGTCGACCTATCTATCTGTACAGCGTCCTCCAGCCCCTAAAGCTCCCTATCTTTGTATCCTCCTGTGGCCCTTACACTCTCTCTATCTCTGTAACCTCCTCCAGCCCTGACCTCCCTCCCTGTCTCTGCAATCCTCTCCAGCCCTACACCCCTCCCTTTCTCTGTAACCTCCTTCAGCCTCAACAACTTCCTTTTCTGTAACCCCCTCCAGCCCTTACATCCCTCCTTATCTCTGTAACGACTTCCTGACCATACTGTCTTCCTTATCTCTGTCACCTTCTGCAATCCCTACAGTCCTCCCAATCTCTGTAACCCCCTCCAGCCCCAACACCCCTCTCCATCTATGCAAACTCCCTCAGCCCCGGCAGCTCTCCCTATCATACTTGCACAATAACACATACAGACTCACACAGCAAACATCTCCCACATCTCTACATCACACTAGGAAGCATAAAATCAGATTTAAAACTGCAGCAATGTTTTCTTCAGCATTAAGCATGGCTGCTGTATGTTGAGGCCATCATTGCCGTGAGAAAACTTGTAGCAGTCTGTGTTTGAACCCATTGTAACCCTTCACAGAGTGATGCGTTTGGATCTTTAAAAGGGGCTGGGAGATTATACTTACAACATTGCTTCCCTTCCCTTATTGTTCTGCTGTGACTACCCTTTCCGATTACATAGCTACTTCTATCGCTGTATGGCACAACTGAGTAAGCTTCCAGCCCCGCCTTCACATGGTAGGTTATAGTGAACCAACTTTGAAAGCAATTTTCCTCATTCTCCAACCCAGCCTTCTCCCAGTTCCCTACCGCTTACTGAACCTCCCCCAATCTCAAACGTTTCTTGGAAGCAGACCTCGGGATTTACCCCCAGTGCTTTGGCATTAATAACTAACCCTCGAGTGAACGAGTTGACATTTTGTTGCGAACTTGAGGAGCTGGACTCTTTGAAACAGTGATCACACTCATTAGTTGCCTGGCCAACACTCTGAGACATCCTGCGATTCTGAAATGTGCTTTCGGTTATTTCCTTTATTTCTGTTCCTTTCCTAATCTGTCCCATTCTCAACATTACACTCTGCTTTTCCCTCTGTCTCTCCCTTTATTCCCTGTCTGTCTGCTTATCTCTATTTCGCTGCTTCTACCTGGTCATTTTGTTCTCTCCGATCTCTCTCACACTCTACTTTTCCCTCTTGAGTATTTCACTCACACTCTCATTTTCTGTTCGTCAACTAGTTTTCCCTGGGTTTACCTTGCTTTATTCTTATGTATCACCATTCATAAACAATCCTTCAGCTTGCCATCTTCATATCATTGTTATTGCATCAATGTAAGGTTTGGGTAGCTCTCCTGGCTGGGTGACTATATTTTAGAGCAGAGTGATACTTAGAATGAAGGTATGCTAACAATACTTGTACCAGCCACGATGAAATCACAAGAGATAGGATAAGAAGTAGGCCATTTGGTCCTTCAAGCTTTATCGGTTAATCAGCAGGATCATGGCTGTTCCAAAAGTCCTTAGATTCGCTTTCCTGCATTTTATTTTTAAATCTTCATTCCCAACTAATCAAGCATATCGCTATCTACGTCTTAAATATCCACGAGGATTCTAACCCTCATACCTATCTGCAGTAAGGAAATCCAAATGTTCATAATCCTGCTAGAAAACAAATTTCTCCTCATCTCAGACTGAAATTGGAGATCCTTTATTTTGACACTCTGGTCCTTGACTCCCCATATGGGCAAATATCCTCTTAGCATTTACCATTAAGAATCTTGTATGTATCATGTGAGATCATCTCTCATTCTTTTAAACTCCAGTGAATAGAGTTTCTGCCGCTTTTGCCTTTGTTCATAAGACAATCCCTCCATGCCAAGAATCTTTCTAGTGTACCTTTTGTGATATGCTTTCAATAATGACGTGTTTCCTGAAATCAGGAGAAAAAAGCTGCTTGTATCACTTGAGTGGCACGCTGGTTCAGTGGTTAGCACTGCTGCCACAGTTCCAGGTTTGATTCCAGCCTCGGGAGACTGTCTGTGTGGAGTTTGCACATTCTCCCTACGTCTGCGTGGGTTTTCTTTGTGTGCTCTGGTTTCCTCCCACAGTCCAAAGATGTCCAGCTCAGGTGAAGTGACCATGCTAAGTTGCCCATAGTGCTAGGTGCATTAGTCAGAGTGAAATGGGTTTGCGTGGGTTACTCTTCAGAGGGTAGGTTTGGACTGGTTGGGCCGAAGGGCATGTTACCAATCTAATCTTCTGCAGGTGTGATATCACCTGCAAGAGGTGCAGTTACACTGAGAATTCCCTACTATTATACTCCAGCCATTGTGAAATAAAGGTCAATATTCCATTAACCCTCCGGATTACCTACTGCCCCTGTATGGTAGCTTTCTGCATTTCATGCACAAGCAACCTCCCCAACATCCACCCTCCCAAGTGTCTTTATGTTGCAGCTTTCTCCTTTTGTACAATATTCTACTCTTTCTTTCTCCCTTCCAAGATGAGCAACCTTATGTCTTCCCAACTTCTCCACAATTTGTAAACATTTTGCTCACAGATTAAACTCTCTGAATTGTTTGCATATCTCCTGCAGCCTACCTTTCTGCCTCTTGTCAGGTCGTCTGCAATTTTAGTCACTGAACGTTCACTTCTTTGCTACAGGTTATTAATATCATGCAGGTCCCACTTTCTCATGTTCTCCTCTAACCTGAGGCGTGGTGACACGTCGGTTAAATCACCACCAGTTATCTCCCAATGGTTACACATTTCTCAGGAACGTTAATATTTACCTCTGAAGCAGACCCAGCCGCCACCCTGTCTGACCATCTTTTGAAGCTGCTTGGAAGCTTGCCCACATTGTGAAGCAACAGTTTGCTCCCTGCTCGAACTGCACCCAGCCTTTAGGAAGGCCAACGAAATGTTGGCCTTCGTTGCAAGAGGGTTGGACTTCAGAGGTCAGGATGTCGCACTGAAGTTATGCAGGGAGTTTGTGAGGTCACCCCCAAGAGTGTTGTGTGATGTTTTGTTCTCCCTAACTCAAAGCTGAGATTCTCACTGTAGACGGAGTTCCCATCCTGACAACTCCATCACTCAATGAGATCATAGCTGATTTGATCATCTTCAAATCCAGTTTCCTGCCTTTTCCCCAGAACCCTCGATTCCCTTCCTGATTCAAAAACTCTCTTTCACAGCCTTGAAAGTGTTTAAGGGGCGAAACCCCTCTGTAGTAAAGAATTCCACAGACATACTCCCTCTGACAGAAGAAGTTCCTCCTCAACTCTGCCTTAATTGGGTGACCCCTTATTCTGAGGTGATGTCCTCTCGTCCTAAGCTATCCCACAAGAGGAAACAACCTATCTGCATTCAGCGTGTCAAGTCCTCCAATAAAAAAAACTTTCATGTTTCATTGAAGTTGCTTGTCATTCTTCCAATCTTCAATGAGTACCAAGCGAACCTATTCAACCGCTCCTCACAAGACTGTCCCTTCAAATCTGGGGTCTGCCTCTAGAAGTTCCACATAAACAAGATGGGTTTAGTGACCTCGGGATCTATAGGTGAAGTCCTGTGTGTGGTCTATCCCCTCAGCGATTGACAGACTGTACCAGAACCACGATTCCAAGTGGGAAGAGCGATATTCTGCAAGCCTCCTGCTCAGCTGCTCAGGGTTCTGACCCAGTGTCAGACAGTCCTTTTGGGCTTCACCAATGAATTGAATCGGACGTGGTGACACTGAGAACTATTCTGCTGGAACTGCATAAAATGTTGCTCCGGCTACAGTGAGAGTATCGTGTGCACTTCTGGAATCCATAACATCAGAGGGATGTGATAGTACACGGGGTGGGGTCAGAGGTGTTTGCCCAGCATATTGCCCGAGCTGAAGCGATTCACTTATGGATTTGTTCTCCACAGAACAGAGGAGATTGATAGCGGCCATGATAGAAAGTATCAATGATGATAGGCACAAACAATGTAGACAGGAAATGAAAAACTATCTCCGTTGATTGCAGCGTCAATGACCGGAGGCATGGATTTACAGCAAGAGGAGGAAGATTTAGAGAGCATGTCGGTTTTTCTTAAAGAGAACCAAGTGGAAATCTGTAACTCACTGCCTGTAAGGATGTTGTGGCAGAAACCTTCACCACATTGAAGAAGGATTTGGAGGAAAGTAGACAGAGGGATGTTGGGAGGCAAGTAAATATCTCCCTGCAAGTGTCAACATGAGTGGATAAGGTCTTAAAGAAGGCCTTCAGCTTTGATGGTTGGGGCATGAGGTCAACCAAGCATGTTGTGGCTGTATCAGATTTTACTGAGACCACTTTCAGAGCACTTTGTGCAGTAATGGTCGCCACACTAAGGGAAGCTTGTAGTCGCTACAGATAGGGTGCAATATTGGTATACCGGGATGTTGCCTGGATTGGATTGGATTAGATGTAAGGAGATGTTAGTCAAGCTCGGATTGTTTTCACTGCAGCATTGAAGGCTGAGGACGACTTGACAGAAATGTATAAAATTATGAGAGGTGTGGAGGTGGTGGACAGATAGAGTCTTCATCCCATGATGGAGTTATTAAACAAAAGGGAGTATAATTTTAAGGTGAGAGGTGAAAGATTTAAAGGAGGTGTGTGAGAACAGCTCGTTTACGAAGAAGGTGGTTAGCACCTGGAACACAATGTGTGAGGAGGTTTTTGAACGAGATACGATCGCAAAGTTAAAGCAGCATTTAGACAGAAATGTAAATGGGCAGGGGATTCGAGTAGAATGGCATCATAGTTGGCACAGATATGGTGGGACAAAGGATCTGTTCCTTTGCTGTGCAGTTCTACGTAGGCATGCAGGACCTTGGGCCAAATGCTGGAAAATCAGATTAGAAGAGGATTTAATTGCTGGGGAAGTGAAGGCCTCGTGGTATCATTGCAGGATTGTTAACCTTGAGACCAGGGGAGGGTGCTGGGGACTTTGGTTCAAATCCAGCCTCAGCAAGTGGTGGCTTTGAAAAATAATGGACTGGAGAGTCTAATGGCTCCCATAAACTGTTGATGATTGTTTGGGGAAATGGTTCACTGCTTCTGAAATCCATGTACAGACCCATGTCAATGTTCTTTTACTCTAACTGTCTCTGGTCAGTTCCAGAAGGCAATAAATGCTGGTCCAGCCAATGATGCCCATATCCCATGATTGAATAAGAACATTACTTCTGCACTTGTTTTCAACCGGTGCAGATCCAATGAGGCAAAGGGCCTTTTTCTGTGCTGGAGATCTCTATGATTTCGTACTACATGCTGGGTCATTCGAAATTGTGTGTTACAGTATGCCTCTTCACACTGAGGGCAATATCATCTGATGGGGATGTTGCAATGTCGACTTGAATCTCTGCTGATTTTGAGTCAAAGCTATGAGGCCGAGATTGGGATCAATATCGGTGACTTTCCAGGCTAAGCAGCACTCAGGGTGCACACACCTAATGGCAGGGCTACAGTGAAATTATCCACAGGAAAGGTGACATTCCAACCTGTGCCATGAAGTCTGCAAGCCATAACCCTGCCAGAATAACAGCCTTGGATACTTGACAAATCAACTGTGGCCCTGCCATTTTCTGATCTTCCCTCTCTCTCTCTCTCTCTCTGTCTCTCTTCCTCTCTCTCAAAATAAGGGAAACCAACAATACAAAGGAGAAGTAGTGATGGATCGAATTTAATCTTGATAAACCTGAGATCATAAACTTTGGAATAAGTAACGAGACAAGGGAGATTTCAACGAATTGCTAGGGACTAGAGAGTAAGAGGTATCTTAGGGTGTTTGAACATCCATGAAGGCGTCAGGATAGGCCGATGGGGAGGTACGAAGGCAAATCGAACACTTCCTTCATCAGTCAAGGCATGGATTATAAGATCTGCGATGTCATATTGGAGCTGAATCTGAATTTAGTTCGGCCACAGCTGAAGTACTGTGTGCAGTTCTGGTCACCGCATTATAGGAAGGCTGTGATTGTACTGCAGCGAGTGCAGAGAAGATTCACCAGGACCCAGGCTGGATGAATAGAGGCTGGATGAACTTGGGTTGTTTTCTTTGGAGTGGAGCAGGTTGAAGGGGAACTTGTTAAGACCATGAGGTACATAGACAGGGTGGATAGCAAGAATCTGCTGCCCTTAGTCGAAGGATTAGTAACTTGGGGGGTGGGGGGGAGCAATTTAAATTGATTAGTAGAAGGTTTAGTAGGGATTTGAGAAAATGTTCTTTCACCCAGAGGGTGGGGTGCAGTGGAGAGAGGAGATATCTAGAATGCGCGGACGGGGAGGGATGTTTGATTTTCAATTCGCTCATGGGTGCAGCCCAACATTTATTACCTGTCCCTAGTTGCCCTTGGGAAGGTGGGAGGTAAGCTCTTTAACTGTTGCAGTCCAAGACAGGATGGTGAACGTCTTGCTGGGCAATGTGCAGACGGTGTGTGTTCCCATGCATCTCTTGCCCTTGTCCTTCTAGATGAAACCATAAGACACAGGAACAGAAATTAGTCCATTCGGCTCATCAGGTCTGCTCCACCATTTCGTCATGGTTGATAAGTTTCTCAACCCCATTCTCCTGCCTTCTCCCCATTATCTTTGATCCCCTTAACAACCAAGAACCTATCTACCTCTGTTGTCTATACACTCAATGATCTAACCTCCACAACCTCTTGTGGTAATGAATTCCGTAGTTTCTCCATTCTCTGGCTGAAGAAGTTTCCACTCTCCCCGTTCCAAAGGGTCTTCTCTTTACTCTAAAGCTATGCTCTCGGGTCTTCATCCATCCTGCTCAAGGCAAATTCTTCCGAATATCCACTGGATCCAATCTTTTTAGTATTCTACGTGTTTCAATGAGATCTCCGCTGATCCTTCTAAACTTTATCGAGCCAGAGCTCTCAAATGTTCCTCATAGATGCAGCCTTTCATTACTGAGATCATTCTCGTGAACCTCCTCTGGACCCGCACCAAGGTCGGTATATCCTTCGTAAGGTATGGGGCCTGAGATTTCTCACAACAATCTAAATGTGGTTGGAAAAAAATCTTAGAAACCCTTAGAGTACATCCCTGCGTTTATATTCTAGTATTCTCGAAATAAATGTCAAATTGCATTTGCTTTCCTAACTACTGACTTAACCTGCAAGTCAACCTTAAGAGGATCCTGGACTAGGACTCCCAAGTCCCTTTGCACTTCAGAGTTCTGAATTTTCTCTCCATTCAGAATATATTCCCTGCCTCGATTCTTCCTACCAAAGTACAAGACTTCATACTTTCCCACATTGTATTCAATCTGGTAAGTTTGTTGGAAGATGCTACCTCAGTCTCTTTGATGAATTTCTAGTTTATCCTTTGGACAATACACATTGTTATCACTGAGCATCGCTGGTGGAGAGAGTGGATATTTGTGAATGTCAAGCGGAATGCTTTTCCTAAATCGTGTTAAGTTTCTCGAGTATTGTTGGAGGTGCAGTCAGCAACACCAGTGGGAAGCATTGCATCACACTCCTGGCTTGTGCTTTGTTTATTGGAGACAGACTTTGGCGAGTTAGGAGATGAGCTGCATGCCGCAATTTTCCGAGCCTCTGACCTGCTCTTGTAACCATTGTTGTTATTGGTGATGTCAGTTGAGTTTCCAGTCATTAGTGAGCCCAAGGATGTTAAGAGTGAGAGATTCAGTGATGGTTACACCAAACACCCCTGCTCTGACATTATGATGGTTGCCAGACTGATCCCAGGAATAGAGAAACTGTCTTATGAGGAGAGGGTGAGGAGGGTTGGGCCTGTACTCACTGGTGTTCAGAAGAATTAGATGGCACCTTATTGAAACATAGAAGATTCTTAGGGGACTTGACAGGGAATTCTGCTTGAGGGAGAGTCTAGGACTAGATGCACTTCCTCTCAGAATAAGGATATGATGAGCCAAAGGGCATCTTCCATTATTGTGTGACTCTATGTCCCTCTCCATGAAAAATGAGCACAAAACAGAAGTGGTAGTGAATGCAGTGAGTTTTATTCAAAACAACACAGGAAGCAATGGGCTAGCCGCTAATTGACAGAGACACAATCGAGAGAGACTGCATTTGGCATCACGCAGAGCTTTGCACTGGTCACGCTTCCCCAGGTGGATCTCACGTGGCCTTGCAACACTTGAAGAAAAAGAGACATTTCCCATTTGTTTCGACCTCATTCTCTGTATATGCGCTCAGTTGCATCTCCCACTGTCTTTGCCCCAGTTGAAGGCTATACCTACTCCAGGCAAAAGGGAGAGAGAGCACAGAATGAGAGAATGTTGTGGCACAAGGGAGGCCAACACATCCATTGTACATGCCTTCTAGTTCGATTCCGTCCAGCCAAACCTCTGCCTTACCCTCCCCTCCTAGCAAACAGCGTTTATCTTGCTAACAGTCTAATGTTCCTTTTGAATGCCTCCCTTATTGACGAAGCAGAAAATCACCTTCGGGCCAAGCAGTCTGAGTGAACTAAGCCACACGGAGCGGCAAGACTGGAATGGTCTTTTTCAACTTTCCCCCAACACTCTGCGTCCCTCCCCGTTTTGCAGATTCCAACATTCTGTACAAGAGAAATGAAGTGGGGATACCGGCATTGGAGGCAGTGCGCAGAAGATACAGCAGGGCTGATCACAGTAGGGAAGGACTGCCTTATAAAAACGGAATAAGTAGGGTTGAATCTGTAATCACTGGAGTTTAGAAGAATGAGATAACGCCTGACTCGGACATGGAAGATTATTCCGTGATGTGACAGGGTGGATACGGTAACATTGTTCCTCCTTGTGGGAGAACTTAGGACCAGAGGGCATCCTTGTTTGGATAAGGGGCAGCTGATTTAAGAGAGAAATGCAGAGGAATTTATTCTCTCAGCGAGTAGTTGTTCTGTGGTGCTCTTAACCAGAGTCATGTGAGGGCTGGTTCATTCAAATAGGTTTTTGATTATTACGGAGAGTAACGAATAGGGGGAAAGAAAGGTGGGAGATAATGATGATCATACCAGCCACGATCTCACTAAGTGGCACATCAGACTCAATGGGCTCAATGTCCTACTTCTGCCTGTATCTGTTACTGTCGTATGGACAGAATGTGGAAAAAATAAATGCCTGGGATATCTGACATAGTACCTACAGAAAAGAAGATGGGGTTGTCAATGAGACACACCATCAGATATTGGAGCTGTGAGCAGAGCATTGCACAAAAGCTTTGGTTAGAAGGACAGAGGGAGCGAGGATTGGAAGAATTTAGGATGGAATTCATCTGCTGAAAGCATTCTGACTCACGATGGTTCACATCATGTGCAGGAATCCAAATCCTGAGAGCCACAAATCTCCAGAAAAGCTTTTAGACAGTGAAAGGTTACAGTGGTACCGACAGACTGGGGGGATTACAAATGTCACCCAATGAAGCTTAGCTGTTGCAGACAGACACGTGTGTGACAGCAGCACCAGGTGAGAAAGCTGAATGGCCTCGTCGGGTTTTCCCACGCCAACCGTCTTCACCTCCACCCACCCCTTTCATATCTCAACAGTTGAACGGCTAAATACTTTGGCATCGGAAATCTGAACCAGAAACTGATGGATCCACTCAACGGGTCTGGTAGCATTTGTGCAGAGACAGGGAGAGAAACAGAGTTCATGTTTCCAGTCCGCTCTGACTTCTTCCGAATTCCTTCAGAAATTGAACTGGAAATGTGGACAGTATTGCCCTCGGACCTCGAACACTGCCTGGCCGCCTTGAGGATCCTCCAGGGTTCTCCGTGCTAGAGTTTCCCGTTGAAAGACACGCCTACCTCCCACCGATAGCCAGGGTCTCCCGACTCCATCGGCAGTGATGGACCCCGCCACCATTAGCGACACAAGCAACAAAGTCAATACTTTCTTCATCCTCTGCTGACCACCGTTCAGTCACAATAAGAGGTGTAAGAGCACCACAGTGTGTTATATGAACAAAGAGACGGTTCGGCAGTTAATCATCACACAGATACAGCGGGCATAGCTGTGGAATAGAAGTGGAATAATTGAATGATTGACAACATGGGTGGTTCAGAAGGGCAGGCAGCATGTTCTTGAGGCATTGGGGCCGGCCCTGAAGCAGTCTGGACCTCAACAAGGTGGACAGTTTACATGTTGGCAAGACTGGAATTAATTTCCTCACAAATAAGTATGTGAGTGTTGTTGGGGAGGTGACAAATTGGATTAGAATGGCTTGGGAATGTCAGGGGGATTGTGGCTTCTAGGGAAGGCTGCATTCATATTCTCTCCGTCCCTGTTCAGTTTCAGGGTAATGTGTTTCTGGGTCCCAAATGTTCTTAATCATCAGACTTACTCTTGTTTTTGGCATTCTTATCTGCCATTTTATTTGACTTACCGCAAAGCGACGTGCAACTAATTTCACCAACGAACAAGATGGTAACATTGACAGCACAGGAGAATATCGAATACTTTCGTAGAGAGTTTATAAAACAAGATTAACACCAGTCCAAAATAGTGAAGAAATCACTGGATGAACCTGGAAGATTTTGAATCCAGAAGTGAAAAATGACAATCAGGAATTTGGAGGACAATGTGTCAGTGTTGGATCTTGCAGTCAGCAGATGACCAGGGAACATTGGGATCTGTTGGAATATGCAAACTAGGAGGATAGAAGAAATTTGGACAAAATAAAGACATGGAGTTTATAATTTGGTATCCAGCTGAAATTGGCAATGGAATATAAAGGATGCAGTGATAACAATATTTCACCAACTATGAGCTGAGACAGGGATTGCAGAGCTGTTTTTCAGCAGGAAACAATTCTTCATGATGGTATAAATATCTTTTTGAATTTATCACACCCTTTGTATGAAGCTACAATGGAAATAGGGTTCTTCCTGAGGCATTAAGAGACATAACTTTTTTTATGGAAGCACTAAGGCTCACCTGTCACATTCAACCCTATTCCCGAGCCTCACATCCCACCTGCCATCGAGCCCTCTGACTGGGCCCCGGATTTCCCATCAACACAGCAACTGATTCATGGAAAGGAACGAATAAAAAAAGAGAGTGGTGTCAGCATCAGGGCAGGGGGAACTGAATGGAAACAGACAAAGTTAAGTATTGCTGAAATACATTTGGAAACAAAAGACATTTTTTTACAGTATGTCATTTAATCTTCATTATAGGAAACTTCTCTTTTTTTAACTTTTGTTCAGATGAGTGAATCAGAGAAGTCATTGAGGAAGAGTAGATCTGGAGCCTGTTGTTGCATTTCCCACTCTGACCTGCAGTGAATGATGATACTTTCCTTCATTCATTTATATTTGTACTTGTTTCACTCACTGAGAACGGGTTATTTGAGACGAATGTATTTCTGTGCACATCTAGCTCCTCTTTCGGTTATGTTTTGCTGTGCAGCTTTCTCCAAACTGTTGCTCTTGCTGATAGCACTTTACACTGGCTTTTCCCCTCCAGTCTCTTTCATTCTGCCTCTCAGATGGATTCATTCCTTGTCCATTTAAAAAGGAATGTTATTATATCCTCCTTCTCCTTTTGTCCCAGCTAATGTTGGCTCTCAGTTACTTGGATTTTTTCAACAATTGAATTATTTTTATAACTGGGTATTTCACTGCATACTTTAACTGGTCTCTGAAGTTTTTCTGAGTCACCATATAAATACAAGCATTTGTGCAGCAACTTAGGTTCCGCAGCATTAATGCAACTTGTAGAAATAGAAGAAAAACAGTGTGATACATGGAATGACCGACATTAAAGATATATAAAATATACATCAACCAGAGAAGCATGAAGCTGGCAGATATGGAAAAGAGTAAAATCACAGAATTCCGTCTGCTCTCTATTTCTGGATCATTATCTGCGTTTTTCTGACACCTCAGTCCCTTCCGCACCTTCATGGCCTCGGTGATGTGTCTGACAGTCAGAGCGTTGAGAAAGAGAATGAAAGTGAATGGGAACATTGGTGTTAAAAAATGTTCAAAATATTTAAAACTTGCCCAATGAAGGCCATTATAATAACTGGATCTGGTACGACATGACCATGGAACGTTGTTGATGATCTCTTTAGATTTATATCGAAAGTAATTGGGAATGTTCTTTATAGAAAAGAAAATACAAATAGTTGCTAGAACCCTCATTGCAGTTTTCTCTGTGCAATACTGAGATTTCATTTGATGAAAACAAATGGCGACAAATCGATCAAAAGAAAAAGCAACAGTGAACCACACAGAACAATCAATGGTCAAGCAGCTCAGGACATAGAGAACACAACAAACAGGAGTGATATCCAAAAAACACCGTGGATAATAATAAGATCGAAATCGAAGAAGGACAACCTCAAAAACAATGAACAGTAGATCAGACACTGCCATGGCCACCAGGTAGCGATTGCTGCATGAAGAAAGACCACATTTGCCCCGAGCCAAGAAGACAATTGTCACTAGACTAACTGTAAGAAAGAGAAACGGTAAAAAAGAGACTTGAAGTTACTGGTCAAACATTTCTGTGCCTGAGCCCAAACTGTACGTGATGGATTTTAGCACAAAGATAATTGTTCCATGTCATATGAAGTTTACAGAATCTGAACTCTTGAAATGAATCATTTGCACTTTGAAAAGACATAGTAAAGAATATAAGAAGCAGATTACTCCCCAAACACAGTCATGCACATGTTATTGGGGTTGACAGCGGTTGATTTCAGCAGCATTAGAGGTTACTCCCACTGGCTGGAGCTATCCATAAGACCATAATATGCACACAAAGACATGCATGATCAGTAAAACAAAGAATGGCATAGATATAGATGACAAAATTCCTGTGGAGCCTCCACAATTGAGATTGCCCCTAGAATTGTACATCAACATGATATGAACGACAGTACAGGGCATTCAATAACTCCATAATATCTAGGAATGGATGGTCTCCAAAATATTTAAAAAAAAACAAGTAATAGGGCAATGCGTCCCTTGCTTTGAACACCCTGGCAATCTGAGCTATCTAGATATTTACCAGTGAATCCAACCACCGTGTATCAGATTGGATAAACACTGCAATCATAAGAACTTCAACATTTGGTGTGGTGTCTCCAGTCCCCACCACCACCACCCCACCTAAGCAAGACTATACTCCACAGCCCTCACCTAAACAAAGCTCCTCTCCTTGTGAATAGAGATCCTCCTTCCAGATTCAGAGAATACATTGAGCTATGAATCCCTATCGTTCAATCAGTACTCTCCATGGACATCACCAGAATTAGACCGCACCTTGTTCTAAGAGACCCAAACAGTATACTCTTACTTAGCTATGTCTCTGGGTTTTGGCAAAATGCGAAAGATTAGGGGAAGTAATGGCCTAATAAGTTTATCACTGTTAATCACTATTAATTCAGAAACTGATGCAACTTTCTGGGGAACGGGGTTCAATATCTGCCATAGCAGATCGTGGGGTTTCAACTTAAAAATAATCTAGATGGATAATTTCGAAGTATGAAAATACAACAGCTATCAGTTGTTGGGGGAAAAAAAATCATCCCATTCACTAATGCCCTTTAGGGAGGGTCCACTGTTATCCTTATCTGGTCTGGCCGATATGTGACTCCAGACCTAAAATAGCCTGGTTGACTCTTACCTGCCCTCTGGGCAATGAGGAAATGGTGGTAAGGGTTGATCTAACCAGCCACACCCCCATCCCTTTAATGAATAAAATAAAGTGGAGCTGCCCAATACACAGCCAACCCCCCGGTACATATGAAAGTCCACTTCTTAGACCACTCCCTGGTGTTTTAACAACCCCATGCAGAGTGCATTGTCTCAAATATTGAATTCCCAAAATTGATCTACATTTCAAGACAAGGAATCCTACACACTCAACTCAGTGTAGATAACTGGAGTATGCAATATCAACGCATCGACCACTACTAGACAAAAGAAACAGAAGGATCTGTCACCTGGCTTTGAGGCCAGAAAGAGTTCGGAAATTCATTGGACTCAGAAAAAATAAACTATGACACGGATGATACACTGGAATAGATGATGCCTTAAATTCAACAGAATCTCAGCACCAAGCATCCAGACTTTCACCTTGATATTTCTCCTGCTCTCTGCCATCTGGAAATTCCCCTGGTCACTAATCATCCCTCGGGTTCAGGGATATCCTCTTGCAGATGTGAGAGTAGTTTTCATTTTTAAATGTTCACGTGGAATGTGAGCTTTAGTCACCAGGCCAGTGTTCATTGCCCAGCTCTAATCATCTTTGTGGTGCCTTTTTGAATATTTGCATTTTCTGGAGTGCAGGAACACCCACAATGTTTTCGGGAGAGTGTAGCAGAATGTTTACCCAGTAACTGTGAGGGAATGGTGATATCTTTGCAAGTCAGAATGAAATCTACCTTGAAAGAGAACTTACATGTGATGGTGTTTCCATGCATCTGCTGCCATCGGTCATGTTTGTGAGGAGCTGTTGAAAGAGAGTTGATGTATTCCTAGTGTGCATCTTGTAGGTGGTTTTCATTGCTGGTTATGCGTGTCATTAGTGAATAGAGTGAGTACTGAGTGTGACGTTTCACAAGCTGATCCATTTAGTGTTTGTCCTGCACAATGTGCAGCTGTGTGAGTGTTGCACGCACTACTGCATTTGAGCTGCACTCAGCCGGTTACATGGAGAGCATTCCATATCATCTTGATGTATGCTGTGTGGCTGGTGGACCTGGTTTGGATAGGCAGGGAGGGAGATTATGACCACAACTGTCAGTGTCACTGACACGCCTCTGAGGCTACAGCAGTTGTATGGCTGGACACTGTCATTTTCTTGGACAATGATAGGTCCAAGTTGTTGACAGTTATGCATTCAGCGATGACAATGTCAGAGTAAGCCAATGGGAGACAGGTAATTTTTACTGTTGTTGAGCATTGCCTGGTTCCTGTCAATTATAAGCCCAAACTAGATGTTATCTCACTGTATTGAAATGTGTAGCTTGTTCAAGGAACAGCTGCGGCATGTCCTTGAGTAAAATGTACCTGTCAGGCAGGGAGGAAGTGGTCGAGCGATGGAACCACGACTTACTAAAGAAGTTCAATCTCTTGTCAAGAGGAAGAAGGAGACTTAGGTTAAGATGAGACGTGATTGCTCAGTTCGGGTCACTTGAGAGTTAAAGGTTAATCAGGAAGGATCTAAAGAGAGAGCTAAGAAGAGTCAGGAGAGGACATGAAAAGTCTTTGGGAGGTAGCATCAAGGAAAACCCTAAAGCTTTCGATACCTATATCAGGAATAAAAGAATGACTAGAGTAAGATTAGGGACAATCAAGGACAGTAGTGGGAAGTTGTGTGGGGAGTCCAAAGAGATGGGAGAGGTGCTAAATGAATAGTTTTCATCAGTATTCTCACATTAAAAGATAATGTTGTTGAGGGTAATACCGAGATACAGGGCATTAGACTAGAACGGGGTTAAAGTTCACAAGGAGGAGGTGTTAGCAATTCTGGAAAGTGTGAAAATAGATACATTACATGAGCCATGTGGGATTCATACTAGAATTCTATGGAAAGCTAGTTGGGACATTGTCGATTATCTGGCATTGATATTTGTGTCGTCATAGTCGACAGGAATAGTGCCAGAAGAGTGGAGGATAGCAAATATTGTCCCCTTGTTCAAGAAGGGGAGTACAGACAACCTTGGTAATTATGGACCAGTGAGCCTTATCTCGGTTGTGGTTAAAATGTTACAAAAGGTTATAAGAAAGAGGATTTTAATCATCTAGAAAGGAAGACGTTGATTAGGAATAGTTAACACGTTTTGTGAAGGGTAGGTCATGCCTCACAAACCTTATTGAGTTCTTCAAGAAAGTAACCAAACCGGTGAATGAGGGAAAACCGGTTAAGGTGGTATATATGGACTTCATTAATGCTTCTGTTAAGTTTCCCCATGGTCGGCTATTGCAGAAAATACGGAGTCATGGCATTGTGGGTGAGTTAGCGGTTTGGCTCAGAATTTCGCTTGCTGAAATAAGACAGAAGGTGGTGATTGATGGAAAATCTTCATCCTGGAGTTCAGTTAGTAGTGGTGTAGCATAAGGATATGTTTTGGGGCCACTGCTGTTTGTCATATTTAGAAATGACCTGGGTGAGGGCGTAGAAGGATGGGTTAATAAATTTGCGGATGACACTAAAGTTCCATGGAATTGTGGACAATCTGGAAGGATGTTGCAGTTTACAGAGGGGCATGGATAAGCTGCAACGCTAGGCTGACAGGTAGCAAATGGAGTTTAATGCAGAAAGCTGTGAGGTGATTCACTTTGGAGGAGTAGCAGAGTGCTGGGCTAATGGTAAGATTCTTGGTAGTGTAGATGAGCAGAGAGATCTTGGTGTCGAAGTACATCGATCCCTGAAAGTTGTCGCCCAGATTGATAGAGTCAGTAAGATGGCGTTAGATTTTATTTGGAGAGGGATTGAGCTGCGGAGCCATGAGGTCATATTTGAGCTGTACAACACTCTAGTGTAGCCGGACTTGGAGTATTGCATCCAAATCTTGTTGTTGCATTATGGGAAGAATGTGAAAGTATTGGAAACGGTGCAGAGGAGATTTACCAGGATGTTGACTGGTATGGAGGGAAGGTCTAATAAGAAACGCCTGAAGGATTTGAGGCTTTTTTTTTTGAGAAAGAATAAGAATAAGAGGTAACTTAATAGAGGCATACAAGATGATTAGAGGATTAGATAGGGTGGCGACTTAGATTATTTTTCCTCGGATGGTGATGGCAAGCACAAGGTGACATAGCTTTAAATTGAGGCGTGATAGATATCGGTCAGAAGTCAGAGATAGCTCTTTATTCCAAGAGTAGCATCGGTGTGGAATGCCCTTCCTGCAGCAGTGGTAAATTCGGCAACTTTAAGTGCACTTATATGGTGATTAGATATTTATCTGGAGGAGAATGGAATAGTGTGGGTTAGATGGGCTTCAGATTGGCTTGACAAATCGGCGCTACATTGCGGGCCGAAGGGCGTGTACTGCACTAGGATGTTCTGTGTGTGGATGTGATCCTCTTCATTATCTGAGGAGTTGTAAATGGTGCTGAACATACACAATCAGAAGCGAACCTCTCTAATTTTGAAATTATGTCGGATGAAAGCACACTGATGAGGCAGCTGGTTTTAGGAAAGAGGCTGTGGAATTCCTGTCGTGATATATGACGGTTGAGATGATTAACCTCCAACAGGCAGAACCATCGTCACCTGTAATCAGGATAAAAGCACAGAGAGTTGTTATCTCACTGAGTTCAGTTTTTCAAAGGCTCCTTATTGTGAATATGCGTTCATAATTCACATATTTAAGAGCTGAACATTACTTTTCAGGAATTAAAATGTAATTGTAAAGACCGGCACAACTGATGGAGAAACAGATAATGCAGAGTTTGACACCTGACAGAATTAACATTTGGCTGCATTGGAAGCTCAGAGGTTATGGTCCAAAAAACCCACACAGTGATGGAGTTTGGACACCCGGAAAAGTCAAAATGTTTGTCATTGTCAAAATAAAAGAAAGGAAACGCTCACAACTCTGGAAAATGGACTTGTGAACTGTATTAGTGATATCGAGTATGCAAATGTAGAAAGACTATAAAGGAGTTTGTCATACAAATATGGAAATTATATTTCCACTCATGAGACAGACAGCAACTGGAGTTCATTAATGTGGAATACTCATTCTGGATTAGAATTCTTTTTAAAAGAGAGGCTCGTATGGTACATGAATTCATTGTGTTAAATGGTCTGTATTCTGGACTGTTAATTCCATGTGGTGCTCACCAAATCAATTATTAAACATCCTCGTCATTTTGCAGGTACTAAAGTTAGTTAATTGTTGATGCAGACATCTTTATTCCAAATACCATTAGTATTTTTATTTTTAAATATTGTCTTCAAACTGATTGATGCGCAATCCACATCAAAATCTCTTCCATTAAAGGAGGTCATACATCACAAAGTTAGCAGCAGCAATCAGTGGAACATTGTGAATGACAGATGTCAACAATTCGAAACAGAAACAGATGTAAACATTGCCAGCTTTACATCCACCCTCATTCATGTACAGATAACAAATTAGCATAGCCATATCCCAGAGCTTGTCCTAAACTTGTTGGAAGTTTAATCAATACCAAAACTATCATTTGAGTCAATAAAATATGTCCATAAAGTATTTTACTGAATTCACATTGCTGCTCTGCCATTTTCCTTTATGAAAAAATATCACAGCTGTTCATCTCCAATGGGAGATTTCACTTTGTAAACTTAGCACCAAATAGAAACAACCAACTAGTAAGATTTCTCCAGTTTCAATAAATTGTATATCTGCAAACAACACTTACAGCTCCATCAGAAACAAGGAAGGAAATATAATTGAAGCACTGCATGGCTCATATCATTATCATCCTAGTTCCTACTGAGGTCAGATATTCAATTTCATTCAGTTCCCCACAAACAGTTAAATACTATTGTCAGAGACGCTCCTCCTTGTGCAAAGCTATTGGAGTAAGTTGTTCCTGTCTAGTTAGTAAACCTCACTCAGTGTAATTTTACTTTTATAGATGCTCCCAGTAACACTTGGACACTGGGGTTGTTTGTTCCCCTTTGGCGAGGAACCCACACTCGGTAACATTCGAATTAAAAGCTGCTTGCTGATTCACATTTTCACTGGAATCGGGTGTTCCCTCAGGCTATTGACCCTCATGGTATATAGTTTACAGTGAACTTATAATTGGAGCTGCCAGTAGTCTCCTGTCAGTGCTCCACACTTATTATAATGCTGCATTTAAAGATACCCGCAGAAAAGAAAGAATACTGGGTCAGACTCGGTAACATTCGAATTAAAAGATGCTTGCTGATTCACATTTTCACTGGAATGGGGGGTTCCCTCAGGCTATTGACCCTCATGGTATATAGTTTACAGTGAACTTCTAATTGGAGCTGCCAGTCTCCTGTCAGTGCTCCACACTTATTATAATGCTGCATTTAAAGATACCCGCAGAAAAGAAAGAATACTGGGTCAGAGGTTTGTGTTTGTGAAGTTCCTAATCCCACACAGAGTACAATTCTACAATGACACTTCCTTCCGGTAACGTCAGGGTCCAGCCTGAGGTTCGTGATCTCCATTCAGTACAACTCCATGATCAGTACTACCTTAACTCAGAGTGATTCCTGGAGATCTGGATCAACGGTACACAACATTCCAGATAATCACTGGATCATGCAGAGTGCCTGTGAGCTACATGCATTGTTCTTTTCTTTCCTGAGTTTAGGAAATGCACCATACAGATAGTTTTTAAATGTTAACTGCGTACATTGATATCCCATATTTGGAACTCGTACTGCCCAAGCCCACTGCCCAGTAGTCAGGCATTAAATACACAGCAATAGATCAGCATTCAGATAGCATGTGACATCAGTGAGCAGGATCTTCCGGGGAAGTACAGATTGAACTTCAAAAGAAGAATGAAAAATTCCAAGATAGCCTATCACAGAATGCTCGTGCCCCAGAACACTCACTCTTTTGTATATACTACCCTTGGCATTATCGCAATAACACACATGCCTTGAATCTCATATAGTCTTGTCAGATATCAAATTCGATTTATTTATCACTCAAAACTCCATCGACTGCATTTACCTTCCAGTGAAGCAATTTGGAATTGAAGACACAGCAGTTTAGATTACTTACCGTGTGGAAACAGGCTCTTTGGCCCAATAAGTCCATGCCGACCCTCCAAAGAGCAACCCACCCAGACCCATTCCCCGACATTTACCCCTTCATCTAACACTACGTGCAATTTAGCATGGCCAATTCACCTAATCTGCACATTTTTGGGAGGAAACCCACGCAAACATGGGGATAATGTGCAAACTCCACATAGACAGTTGCCTGAAGCGGGAATTAAACCCGGGTCTCTGGCGCTGTGAGGCAGCAGTGGTAACCACTGTGTCAACGTGCTGCCCTATTGTATCAATGAGTTAGATCCACTGTGATACTTCCCTGATGTAAAACACACTGTAGCAGCTATGTCTCAGCCAGCAGTGTTAGTGCAGCAGCCCTGACATTTACAATGTGTTGTGGGAGTGAACAGCTCAGTATTATCATTACTGCAAACATTTATAAACCTCCACGTACGAGCGAGCAACAGCAAGTCCCTTCAATACTACCTCACTCTCACCATCAACTTAATTTTGATCCCTCAATTGTCATGAAAGAGTCTGGTGTCAATTAGAATCCAAATGTGACCTGCAATGAGTTACCTCTCCTGGAAACCACAATCACTGTTTGCACAGCCATCCCGGGTGACAATTACTGCAGTGATGTCCCGCACCATGAGGCAAAGGGTATTTTGCTGCATCAGTTTAGACAGATGGTTCATATTCTTTCAGCAGTGCGCTGCTGATGGACTATGAATGAACTGGTGACCCTGATACAGTTTCCAACTCGCCGAGTCCTTCAGACCTGAACATCAGGACAAATGGAGCGCACAGCATTGGGTATGACTGTCACTCTGTATGGCCGCATGTTCTTGATCCTGATTGGACCCTTGGAGCAACACAACAATGTCAAATATCCGAAATCACACATCAGTCACCACAATCCAACTTGTCTTTCATCAGAGAAAAGTCCTATTATGCCACCCAATCTCCACCCTTCTGAACTCTGTCGACCAGGTACAATAACAGAGCTCACAACGTTGACGGAGTACTGCACTCCATGGTGTAACATTACGAATTCACAGTAAATTGATCTACAAATATATCCAGGGTGCCCGTGTCTAATATGTGAGTTTCAACAAAATAATAATATTAATAATAATAATAATAATAATAATAATAATAGTAATAAAATAATAAATCTTATCCAAATTGATTGCCTAAATCAAAATAATTTTCCCAAATGAATGGTCATGGGAGGAATATCACATAAACCATTATCGTTGGGGGATCATCAAATGATAACAGGAACAAAGGGCAAAGTAGGAAATATCTTATTGGCCACAGGTGTTTGATCCTCTGTGGGAGAGCAGCTGCCAGTACTCTCCAGATCTCAGAGATTGTCCTATTAAACTCTGCAGCACAGCATTGCGTATATGTTTACAAGTAACTCAACCCGCAAGTGTTTTTGACGGTTAAATAATTCAACAATACACATCATAACTGTATCCCTGTGCTCAACACCCCTCTCAGCGATCTGTCATCACAAATATCATGTTACCAGAATCCCACTGTCCAAAGAAAACACACAAAATGGTTTAAGCTATCCTTGCTGATCCTCACATATCATCCATTATGACATACTTAATCCATCCATTGCCCACCTGTTGTATCTAGGCTTCCATTTGGGGCGAGCTTCCTGAGCAAGATCCACCAACACAATCCCTTCACATCAAGGAATGGGAAACACCAGGTATCACTGAGAGATGGGTTGTTATAAAAGCCATTTGACCTATAGCAGGATTTGAACTCCCACAGAGAGAGAGTGTGCTCTCTGTCTGGACCAGCCAGGGCCAGAGCTCAGCCAAACCCCATCAGTGTGGCCTCAGAGCATACCCATTCTGCAAAGTATAGAGGAACAGGCAGTGCTGCACATTACTGAGGAATCCTCTAATCGACAAACTAATTGTTTTAAACTCAGTAAATGAGGACAGCATCGTCTGGCATTGGGATTTGTCTTGCTAAATGGAAATAAAACAATTATCAGTCATAGAGTGAAATAATTATCTTTACATACAGAGATTTTCATGGCATAAGTTTTTACAAGACTTACCGGGAATACCAATCATTACAAGGATCGTGTAGAACACTTTAGCAAAAACTAGCTTAGCATAATGCATTTTCTTGTTTGTTGAACAAGCCCTTCCTTCCTTCTGCTGGCAACCTAATGAAATTGACATAGTTCCAGGGATATCATTTTATGTTGTGTGGTAACTCCAGTGGGATACTGTGATCATTCTTTATTTTTTAATCATTTCAAACAAATGGATGATGACATCAGGTTTATTTTAATGATGTAACATCATTGACATTTAAGGACATGTTTGAATACCCCAAAGATTGGCTTAATCTGATCCTCTCGGGTCTCAAATGTTAATTATAACTTGTCTCCAAAGATCAAAACTTACATTATTTCACTCACTATCAGTCCCATTAATGTCTAAACATCATCTGATATTCTTTTCAGTGATTCCCTTCATTTCGCTGAGGCTATTCAGTTAATCCTAATGTAAAATATAGTAACAACCTACGCACCCCTCAACTCACTGCTATCCATGTGCATGTCCAGCAGTCGCGTATATGTCCCCAATGACTCTGCTTCCACTACCAGCGCTGGTAACGCATTCTATGCATTCACAACTCTCTGTTAAAAAAAAAACTACCTCTGACGTCTTCTTTATATCTTCCTCCTAATATCTTCAAACTATGACTTCTCGTATCAGTCAATCCTGCCCTGGGGAAAAGTCTCTGGCTTTTGACCTCCATATTGTCTCCTCTCTTGTTCCTTCTCTCCAGAGAGAAACGTTCGAGCCTATTCAACCTTTCTTCATGAGGCAAGCCCTCCAGTTAAGGCATCTCCTGGTAAGCCTTCTTTGCACCCTCTCCAAAGCCTCTGTATCCTTCCTATAGTAGGGCGACCAGAACTGGGCACAATATTCCAAGTGAGGCCTCACCAGGGATTTGTAGAGCTGCAGCAAACCCTCATGGCTCTTAAACTCTATCCCCTGTTCATGAAAGCCAAAACACTTAATATGCTTTATTAACAATGCTATCCACTTAGCATCTGTAGCCTTCCTAAAGTAGGGCGACCAGAACTGGGCACAATATTCCAAGTGAGGCATCACCAGGGATTTGTAGAGCTGCAGCAAACCCTCATGGCTCTTAAACTCTATCCCCTGTTCATGAAAGCCAAAACACTTAATATGCTTTATTAACAATGCTATCCACTTGGCTGGCAACTTTGAGGGATCTATGTACTTGCACACACAGATCCCTCTGTTCCTCCACTCTACCAAGAATCCTGCCATTAATCCTATATTCAGCTTTCGAGTTAGACCTTCCAAAATGCTTTACTTCGCATTTATCCAGATTGAACTCCATCTGCCATTTCTCAACCCAGCTCTGCATTCTGCCTATGTCACGTGGTAGCCTGCAGTAGCCCTCTATACTATCGACGACATCTCCAACCTTTGTGTTATCTGCAAATTTACTAACCCACCTCCACATCCAAGTCATTTTTAAAAATGACAAACAGCAGAGGCCCAAGTCCAGAGACCCGCGGAACCCCACTCAACACTGCCTTCCAGGCAGTATACTTTCCATCTACAACCACTCTCTACCTTCTGTCAGCCAGCCAATTCTGTGTCCAGATAGCCAAATCTCCCTTTATCCCATACTTCCAGACTTTATGAATGAGCCTATCATGGGGAACTTTATCAAATGCCTTGCTGAAATCCATATACACCACATCCACTGCTCTTCCATCGTTGACCTATCTTGACATCTCAAAGAACTCAATAAGATTTCTGAGGCTTCACCTGCCCCTCACAAAGCCATGCTGACTGCATTTAATCACACAATGCTTTGCCAAATAGTTATAAATCCTATCCCTCAGAATTCTTTCCAAAACTTTGCTGTCCACAGACGTAAGACCGACCAATCTGTAATTGCCAGAAATTTCCCTATTACCCTTATTGAAAAGAGGAACAACATTCGCCTCCTTCCAATACTCCGGTATGACTCCTGTGGAGAGTAAGGAAGCAAATATTCTCACCAGCGGCTTAGCAACATGCTTTCTCACTTCCCAGAGCAGCCTAGGATTAATTTGATCTTGCCCTGAGGACTTGTCAATCTTAATGTTTCCAAAGTTTCTAGCACATCCACTTCATCAATCTTGATCTGATCAAGACTGTATCCCAGCTCCTCTAAGTTTTCATTTATTGCAAGTTACCTTTCCTTGATGAAAACTGAGGCAAAAAACTCATTTAGGGCTTCCCCTATCTGCTCCGACTCCATGCACAAGTTCGCTCCGCTATCCCTGATCGGCCCTACCTTCTCCCTGAGCATTCTCTTATTCCTTACGTATGAATAAAAGACCTTTGGGTTCTCCCTAATCCGTCTTGCCAAGCCTTTTACGTGCCCCTTCCTGGCTTTCCTTAGTCAATTTCTGAGTTCCTTTCTAGCAAGCCTGTAATCCTCTAAAACTGTGCTAGATCCTTGCTTCCTCCACCTTACATAAGCTGCCTTCTTCCTTTTGACGAGACGTTCCTCTGTTCTCGTCATCCAAGGTTCCTTAATCTTATCTCTTCTTACCTGCTTCAGAGGAACAATTTTGTGTATCACTGGCAACAACTGCTCCTTAAATAATCTCCACATATCTGCTGTGCCCTTTCTGTGGAGCAGTTGCTCCCTGGCTGTACTTCCCAACTCCTGTCTGAGAGCGTCATCATTTCCTTTACCCCACTTAAATATCTTCCCTCAGTAATTGCTCCTTTCGCTTTCCAAGGCTACTCTAAATGTGAGGCAGTTGTGATCACTGTCACCAAAGTGCTTTCCCACCGCGAGATCTGACACCTGTCCTGGCTCGTTACCAAGCACCATATCCAAAATGGCCTCTCCCCTCATTGGTCTGTCGACATACTGAGTAAGGAAACACACATTACAAAATTGGCTTCATCTAAACCATCTGTACTTAGGAGGTTGCAATCGATATTGGGAAAGTTGAAATCTCTCATAACAACAACCCTGCTACTTGACATTTTTCCAGAATCTGCCCACCTGAGATCTTCAATCTCTCTACTCCTATTAGGTGATCTGTAGAAAACCCCCAATGCCGTGGCTGTGCCCTTGCTGTTCATAACTTCCACCCATACTGACTCAGTTGACGTACCTTCCTCAACAACCTTTGATTCTGTAACCGTGATGCACACTCTGCTTAGCAATGCTACACCCCCTCCTCTTTTTCCACCCTCCATGTTCTTTTTAAACGTTCTAAACAATGGAACATCAAGCAACCATTCCTGCCCAAGTGAAACCAATGTCTCCGTTATGGCCACAGCATCGTAGTCTCAAGTACTGATCCATGCTCTAAGTTCATCACTCTTATTTCGGACACTCCTTGCATTAATGCAGACACACTTTAACAGATCCCTTTGTTTCATCGTGTGAGAAACCTTCCTTTTAGATTCAAGATATCCTGTCATTGTCACGTCTGCAACTGACCATCTCTCAGACATGTGGCTCTGATTCCCCCCCCCCCCCTGCTAAATTAGTTTATACCCTCTCGAATCACAGGAGCAAATCTCCCACCCGGGCATTTGTACGCCTCCAGATCAGGTGCAACCGATCCTTCATGTATACGTTCTACATTCCGCAGAAGATATCCCAATGGTCTAGGTATCTGAAGCCCTCCCGAAGATATCCCAATGGTCTAGGTATCTGAAGCCCTCCCTCCTGCTCCTGCCTCACAGCCATATGTTAAGCTGCATTTGCTGACTGTTCCTCATCTCACTATCGGTATCGGTAGCAAACCTGAAATCACTGCTCAATTGGTCCTGCTCTACAGCATCCAACCTAACTGTCTGTAGTCACTTTTCAGATCCTCAATCCCTTTCCTGGCTATATCATTGGTGCCAATATGTACCACGATTTCTGGCTGCTCCCCCTCCCCCTTCCCCTTCAGAATCTTGCAAACCCGATCCGCAACATCATGGACCCTGGCACCAGGGAGGCAACATATCTTCCAGAAGTCCCGTTCCTGACCACACATTTTCCTGTTAATACATCTAACTATTGAGTCCCCTACCACTAGCACTTTTCTATTCGCCCCCTTCCCTCCTGAGCCACAATGCCAGGCTCAGTGCCAGAGACCTGACAACTGTGGCTCACCCCTGGTAGGCCGTCCCCACCAGCAGTATCCAAAATGGTATACTTATTGCTGAAGGGAACGGCCACAGGGGATCCCTGCTCTGACAGTCGCTTCCCTTTCTTCCCCCGACAGTCACCCAGCTGTCCTTATCCTGTGACTGGGGAGTGACCACCTCCCTGTATATCTTCTCAATTAACCCCTCGGCCTCCCGGATGATTCAAAGTTAATCCAGGTCCAGTTCGCTAACTCGATTTTCAGGAGCTGGAGTTAGGTGCACTTCCTGCAGATGTAGTCGGCAGAGACATGTGAAGTGTCTATCACCTGCCACATTCTTCAGGAGGAACATGCAACTGCCCTAACGTCCATAATCTTAACGACTTAAAAACCTTCCCAGAAGTCCTTCGCTCCTCCCTCGCAACTCTCGGCAAGTGGAAGCCCCCACGCCTGAAGTGAGTCTTTTAAGCGGTTGTATTCACCTTCCCAGAAGTCCTTCGCTCCTCCCTCGAGCCGAGGTTTGTAACTTGGCTTTGTCTGAGGCAAGAAGCTGCATGAGTAAACACAGGGAAGGAGAAATCAAAACTGCTGCACTTTTCAAATAATATGAAAAGACCATCAGCGAAGTGATTAGACAGAAGATGATGAGTTTGGAAAGGTTCATCTAAATTTTTTCCTCATGTAATGACTGGGCATTTGGGTGAAATGTGGAACTAATGCTCTAGATATTTATTCTGAGGACATTTAAAATTTATTTAAATTGGCAAGACATGCGGAACTGTTTCTTAACAGGGGAAAAAAAACTTTAATTCCAAATGTCACTGTATTCCTCTGACCTAGCCAATCGTGATACACTTACCATTGAAGAGAATCACATGTGGTAAAAAAATGTACTTTGGAGAACTGACATGGCATTAACTTAAGGAGAGGATCAATCCAATTACAGAGCACGTGAGAGGGAGAAAGATGAAGCAGAAATTGAGGTGGAGAGGGTTTGATTGAGGTGGAGCTCGATGTGAGAGATTAGGGTGGGAGAGAAATCTGATGATGAGCCTTAGAGGGAAGGGCATTGTTGGTGGTACACAGATGATGACCTGCTTCGCATCATCATTGCCCTCAATTCCACCAATGTCACCAAGGATCTCAAACCCAATGCTAACTATGTGGTCAAGTGTGTGGTCATGTTCCCAATACTTCTCATCAGATTTAAAAGAAGCGTTTCATCCCAATCTCGAGATTTGTTATTCAATTGGATGAAGTTGTAAGTGGATTTTAAAGTCTACAATCTCTCTTGTAACTCTTCCTGCAGACGCAGTTCACAGTCGCGACAGGGGAAATTACAGGAACACTTAAATAGAGAATGACATTTCCAGTGTCAGGAAATATTCTCCCCACCCCGCCCCCATTATTCAGGGCAGATTTATTTCCTGGGATTGCCTGAATGTGGTATTGCCCAGGATGAATAAGAATGTGTAATTGTGGAATCGATTCAGATACTGTGTTATTTTTGTCTCATCATGTTCACTCTTTGCTGTAAGTGAACTCCCACCTCACTGCCATTGTGCTTGGGTACTGTGAAGTACCTTCCAGTGGTGAAGTAAAAGACTCACATCTGCACTGGCCTTCCCAAAACTTCATTCACTTTAATCAGTCAAATGCCTCCACCGTGTATTGGATGTTTCTGGTTCGACTTGCCTCTCAGTCAAATCGAAGATTCTTACTCAACATGGAACATTTTCTCTTCTCTTTGTTAAATAAGAAACATAGAAGCTTACCGCCATCTTCTTTTTTACCCCGAACACAAGGTTATTTTCCATCTTTCCATATTCTCTTTCACAATTCCAAAAGCAGGCTCAATTTCATTGCCTTGTCTCGTGAGTAGTTCATCTTGAGCTTTCATTGATTCAACATTGATGCTTTGAGGATAGATCATGAATATCTATCATGAAGTTCCAATTGCTATCCACTTGGTTTCATTATCCCAGACTCAGACTCCAGTTTATCTTTAATCTATGATCAGTGTCCACATTGTGATTTCTCCCTTTATCTCAGTCCAAGCACCTTATCTGTCTGGTGTCCTTGCTCACAGGCCAAATTCTCCCTCTCTCTCTTTCTGTCTGTCTTTCTCACCATGTCTCTAGCTGCTTAGAACATAGAACAAAACAGAGCAGAACAGGCCCTTCAGCCCTCGATGTTACACCGAACTATGATCTAATCGAAACTCATCCCCTACACTGCCCCATCATTATCCATGCACTTATCTAAGGAATGTTTAAATGTCCCTGAAGCGGCTGAGTTAACTATATTGACAGGCAGGGCATTTTATGCCCTTAACACTCTCTGAGTGAAGAGTCTGCCTCTGACATCTGTCTTAAATCTATCACCCTCAATTTGTAGTTATGCCCCCTCATTCAAGCCTATATAATAATCCTCGGAAAAAGACTTTCGCTGTCTACCCTACCTAATCCTCTGATCATCATTTCTGTCTCAATCAAATCCCCTCTTAGCCTTCTTCTTTCCAAAGAGAACACACCCAAGCCTTTCCTCATAAGACCTTCCCTCTAGACCAGGCAACATCCTGGTAAATCTCCTCTGCATCTTTTACAATGCTGCCACATCCTTCCTGTAATGGGGCGACGAGAACTGTAAACAACATTCTGAGGGTGGCCGCACTAACATTTTGTGCAGTTGCAGCATGACATCGTGGCTCCAGAACTCAATCCCTCTGTCAATAAAACCTAACACACCAAATGCCTTCTTAACAGCACTATCTACCTGGGTGGAATCCTTTAGTGATCTATGTACATGGACACCAAGATCCCTCTGCACATCCACACTACGAAGAGTCTTTCCATTGACCGAGTTCTCTGCCTTCCTGTTATTCTTTCCAAAGTGCATCACCTCACATTTAATAAAACCTAACACACCAAATGCTTTCTTAACAGCACTATCTACCTGGGTGGAAACCTTCAGGGATCTATGTACATGGACACCAAGATCCCTCTGCACATCCACACTACGAAGAGTCTTTCCATTGACCGAGTTCTCTGCCTTCCTGTTATTCTTTCCAAAGTGCATCACCTCACATTTAGCTGCATTGAACTCCATTTTTCAACTCTCAGCCCAATTCTGCAGTTTATCCAAGTTCCCCTGCAACCTGGAACATTCTTCCAAACTGTCCACTACTGCACCGACTTCAGTGCCATCTGCAAACTTACTAACCCATCCACATATGCCTGTGTCTAAGTCATTTATAAAAATGACAAACAGATCCTTGAGGCACACCACTAGTAACTAGGCTCCAGGCTGAATATTTTCCATGAACCACCACTCGCTGCCTTCTTTAAGAAAGCCAGTTTCTAATCCAAACTGCTAAATCACCCTCAATCCCATGCCTCTGCATTTTTTCCAACAGCCTACCACGTGGAACCTTATCAAAAGCTTTACTGAAGTCCATGTACACTATGTCAACTGCCCTACCTTCATCTACATGTTTGGTCATCTTCTAAAAAAAGCTCAATAAGGTTTGTGAGATATTACCTGCCCTTGACGAAACCATGTTCACTATCTAACATCAAATTGTTGCTCGCTCCTGGATCTGCCCCAACAAGGTTTGGGTTTAAAACCAAAGGAGAAAATGCTGGAAAATCTCAGCAGCTCTGGCAGCATCTGCAAGGAGGTAAAAAACCTGACGTTTCGAATCGAACTGACACTTTGTCAAAGATAAAAAAGGGGGAGAGATAGGGAGGTAGTTATAATAGGCTGAGAGAAGGTGAGTCATGGCTCCAGAATCAAATGCATCAACAAAGAGGTGATAGTGACAGTGCATGAAGGGATAATAAGGAGATTCGGAGCTGTGAATGACCAAGGCTGAAGGCAGTAAATATGTGGGGGATGGTGGGAATGGGTGAAGCAGAGGCAAAGTGGAAAACAGAGGAGAAGGGTAGCAAACGGGGAAGAGGAGAGTAAAAAGGTGATGAAAGAGTGGGGAACGAGAGAAAGAGAGACAATCAAGAAATAAGAGGTACAGAATAGTCAAAAATATTAAAAATATATAAAAATGATAAATAAAATACATGAAATAAAATTACGGAGCAGAATGAAAGCAGAGGGGTCGAGATGCGATAATCATCTGAAGTTGTTGAATTCAGTGTTAAGACCGGCAGGCTGTAACGTGCCTAGTCGGAAGATGAGATGTTGTTCCTCCGATTTCCATTGAGCTTCACTGGAACATTGTAGCCGGCCAACGACAGACATGTGGGCAGGAGAGCAGGATTGTGTGTTGAAGTGGCAAGCCACGGGAAGGTCCGGGACCAGATTCCACCATCAGCAGTAGTTTGCTTTTATCCAAAGTTTAGGGTTAAGTTTGGATACTAACTTTCAGTCTCAGTTTGAGCTTCTCTCAGATGTTGTTGCTGCTTAGGCTCCAGACCAAAGCACTGTAGCAGTAAACTTCCATAAATAAAGAGACCATTGTCATCTAAAAGGATACGTTCCACATACACTTAGTAACCCATGAAAAGAAGACATCACATCAACCTGAATTCAAACTACGTTGCATTTCCACCCATGTTATTTAATCACAAAAGTCGAGAAACGCCTTCCAGAGTATATGTACGTCTGTAAATCCACATCCTTTCATGCATCTCAAATAGATTTACAGAATATGAAGTGTATACAGACAGTGAAATGTGGTCCCTATTGCAAGTAGGTAAATGGCAACTACATTACAAAGACCAAGCTTCCACAGACAATAATATCATCAAAACCAGGTCATTTTTCATTTATGTAAGTGCTGCATTGTGAGGAAGAATTGCTGGATACAAGACAGCAGCGATATTTCCACAGTTTTTCTTTCAATAGTGAGAGTGTTCAGATTACTCTGAGGGAACACACGGGGTCCTTGATTTTAATTGCTGAGACAATACAACAGCCCTTCTATAGTGACTTCAATAGTAAGGTAGGGATGTGGTCCATGTTGGGTACAAAGACAGCAGTAGGAAGTGGGGATGTGGTCCATGTTGGTATCAAAGACTACAGTAGGTTTATGGGGATACGGTACATGTTGGGTACAGACCTCAATAGGAAGGTGGGGATAATGCCCATATTGGGTACGAAGAGAGCAGTAGGAAGGTGAGGATGTGGTCCGTGTTGGTATCAAAGACATCAGTAGGAAGGTGGGGATATGGTTCATGTTGGGTGCAAAGTCAGCAGTAGGAAGGTGGGGATGTGGTCCATGTTGTTTACAAAGACCTCAGTAGGAAGGGGGGGATGTGGTACATGTTGGGTACAAAGACTTCAGTAGGAAGGTGGGGATATCGTCCATGTTGGGTACAACGAGAGCAGTAGGAAGGTGAGGATGTGGTCCGTGTTGGTATCAAAGACCGCAGTAGGAAGATGGGGATGTGGTCCATGTTGGGTACAAAGACCTCAATAGGAAGGTGGGGATATGGTCCATGTTGGATACAAAGACCTCAGTAGGAAGGTGCGGATGTTGTCTGTGTTGTTTACAATGACCTCAGTAGGAAGGTGGGGATATGATCCATGTTGGTTATAAACACCTCAGTAGGAAGGTGGGGATGTGATTCATGTTGGTTGCAAGCGCCTCAGTAGAAAGGTGTGGATGTGTTCCATGTTGGTGACAAAGACCTCAGCAGGAATGTGGGGATGTGGTCCATGTTGGTTACAAAAACCTCAGTTTGAAGGTGGGGATGTGATCCCTGTTGGTGATAAAGACCTCAGTCGGAAGATGGGGATGTGGTTCATGCTGTTTGCAAGCACCTCAGTAGAAACGTGGGGATGCGGTCCATGTTGGTGAGAAAGACCTCAGCAGGAAGGTGGGTACGTGGTCCATGTCGGTTGCAAAGACCTCAGTAGGAAGGTGGGGATATGGTCCATGCTGGTGACAAAGACCTCAGTAGGAAGGTGAGGAGCCGGAATGGATGTGGGAGCTGTTTTGCAAAAATGAAACAATTCTTTATGATGACGCAAATATCTTTTTGAAATGACCACACCCTTCGGTGTGACACCACAAAGGAAACAGGGTTTTTCCAGAGTCACTTCCTGCTGAGCTTGATAGAGTCAGTGAGAATCACAAAACATATTCATAGAAACACTGAGGACAATGGCTTATCTGCCACATTCAAACCCATTCCCAGGATGTGGAGCACGTCTGTCACCGAGCCCTCTGATTGGGCCTTGGATTCCCCATCAACACAGCAGCTGATTGGTGCAAAAGAAAAGGAACAAAGAAAGCGAGTGATGTCAGCATCAGACCGCGGGGGAGCTGAATGGATACAAGTATTACTGTAAATGCATTTCTAATCAAAAGGCAGAATTTTTACAGCACATTATTTAATCTTTATAATATTCTCATTTTCTCATTTCTTTTGTCCATTTGTTCAGATGCATGAATCAAGGAAGAGTGGTCAGGAGCCTGTCATTGTTTCTCCCACTCTGTGCCTGCAGTGAACGATGGTCCCTTCCTCCAGCTCATTGTTATTCATGTCCTGTTCATTAGTTGACAACTGCTTGCTTGGGATGATCTTTGTTTTCATCCGTGACTAATTCGTCCTTCTGATTTGCTTTTGTTGTTCAGCTTTCTACTAACTTATTGCTGACTGCACCATACACTAGCTTTGATCCTTTCATTCAGCTCCTCAAATGAACAAAGTTAAAAATAGCACAACAGGTTATTGTTCAACACGTTTAATTGGAAATATTAGCTTTTGGAGTGCTATTCCTTCATCAGGTGGTTGTGAAGCATGACCATAAGACACAGATTTTCCCGGGAAGTGCTAGAAAACAAAGGGTACCTTATCGATCGCAGCCCATGTCTATCTTCTGAGGAGTTCATTGAGGTGTGGCATGTCAGAACTGGCGACTGATGGGCTGAGGATCGTACCCCGTTCTTATCAGCATCCTTGAGTACTTCCAAGTGCCAGTTATGTTCCTCCTCATCTGAACAGATCCTGTGTACGCTTGTCTGTGGGGAATGGCTGTTTTAATATATTTAGGATGGAAGCTAGCAAAGTGTAGCATCGTGTGTTTATCCGTGCGTTTGCAATAGAGTGAAGTGCTGAGCTGCGCATCCTTGATGGAGATGCATTTGTCCAAGAATGAGACAGATAATAGAGTTCTGGGATTTACATGTCAATGAACCAAAACCTGTAACCCATTCCACAAGATGAAAGACTTAACAACAATTGAGGTCTGTTAAATATATAGTTTTACTTGTATGACACTGTAATCTTTTGCTATCAATTCTGTATCTAATGGTCCTGTTTCACAAACATCTGATGAAGGAGAAGCGCTCCGAAAGCTAATGCTTCCAAATAAACCAGTTCGGCTATAAGCAGAGGTTGTGTGATTTTTAACTTCATCCACCCAGTCCAACTCCTGCTCCTCCGCATCATGGTTATCCTCAGATCGAGTCATTCCTTGCCTATTAGAAAAGGATGGTTGTCATGTTGCAACTCCTCCCTCTCCTTTCAGTCCATTCCCCACGTGGACTCGTCATTCCATTATCTGCCGCATCTCATGTTGGTTCTGAGTTACTTGGATTTATTCATCAATTGAATTACTTTTATAACTGGACATTTCACAGCATATTTTGACTGGTCTCTGAAATGTTTCTGCGTCACCACGTAAATAAAACCATTTGTGCAGCAACTTAGTTTCCGCAGCATAAATGCGATTAGTTCAAAGAGACCAAATGCAACAGAATTCAAATGATAAGCAACTTGAAAAATAAGTAAAATATACATCAACCAGAGAAGTATGAAGGAGGCAGATATGGCAAATAGTAAAATTACAGATTTCTTTCTGCTCTCTATCTCTGGGTCATTCTCTGTTTTTCTCTGACCCGTCAGTCCTTCACACATTTTAATGGCCTCAAAGATATATCTGATAGCCAGAATGTTGAGAAGGAGAATAAAAGTGAATGGTAACATTGGTGTAAAAATCTATTCCAAATATGTAAAACTTGCCCACCGACGGCCATAATAATAATTGGACTTGCTGTAACAATACCATGGAATATTGTTGCTGATCATTCTAGATTTAAATCGGAAGTAGCTGGGAATGTTCTTTATAGAAAAGAAAATGCAGATTGTTGCTAGAATCCCGATTGCAGTTTTCTCTGTGCAATACTGAGATTTCGTCTGATGAAAACAAATGGCAACAAATCGATCAAACGTAAAGACAGCAGTGAACCAGACAGAGCAATCAATGGTCAAACAGGCCAGCACATAGATAACACTACAAACACAAGTGAT
>NC_057755.1:3668368-3731787 GCF_004010195.1 Chiloscyllium plagiosum | reverse complement strand
AGTGGACGTTAGATTTTCTCTTCTAGTCGATGGTAATTGCGTGGCATTTGTGTGACATGAACATTACTTGCCATATCCAGCACCTCTTGTGGCACAGTGTTTAACATTCATGCCTCACAGTGCCAGGGATCCATATCTGATTCCAGCTTTAGGGAATGTGCACTTTGCATGTTCTCCCCATGTCTGCGTGGGCATTCAGCAGACGCTCCGATTTCTTCTCATGGTCCAAATTTGTACAGGCTATGTGGAGTAGCCTTGGTATCTACAGGGTTATGGTAATAGGGTGGGGAGTAAGGGTGAGATGCTCTTCAGAGAATGAGTGCAGATGCAATCGGCTGAATACCTTCTCTCTGTTCTGCAAGGATTCTAAGAACCTATGACATTGTCCAGATCTTGTTGCATCTTCTTTAAATCTTACAAACTCTTATCAGCTACCAAATCAAATTCATTAGGTACCTTGTCTCTCAACTCTCCAACAACAGCATTTTCTCTCAAGTGGACCATTTTTAAAATTTGAAGACACAAGTTGTCATTGCATCAAAGAGTTTGACCCACTGCGTTACTCCCCTGATGTAAAACACATTGTGCCATTTATCTCCTAGCCAGCAATACTATCTCACTCCCACACCCAACTTACTTTCTATCCCTCAATCGTCACAAAACTGTCGGAACTTCCTGAGTACCGAAGTGCGACCTCCAGTAAACCACCTCACTCTGATACAACAATTTGAACTACATGAAGCGTTTCAGCTGAGCATAACGAGCTGCACATACTGAGCTACCCCTGTGTGGCCATTCTCAACAAGCACAGGGTCTAGTCATGAACAACTTCCGACAAAGTGAACACAGGTGAGCAGACACTCCCACTCACCCCTGCTTCCCGGTCATCCAGAGTGCAAGGAAGATGTGGCAACAGTCCTAATGGGCAGATTGACTCTAATTGACCAGTAAGATATTGAATTACATCAATATAAGTGTAACAAGTCACGTTGTAACTGTAGGAATTTATTTGGTTTATAAAACTGTCTCTGCAGTGGAAATCTCAACTATTGTTTGGACAGAAATCGCACATGACAATCTGTGCAACGAAGCGTCACATCATGAGGCAGAGAACATCCTGCTCTCTCTGGGATGACAGATTCATATTCTTTCAGCAGTGTGTTGCTGATGGACAATGAATCAACTGGCGACACTGATATAGTTTCCAATTCAGCAAGTCCCTCATTGCTGAACATCAGGTCAAATGGAGGGCAGAGCAGCAGGGCTGATTCACTCTGTGTGGCCAGATGTGCTTGATCCTGATTGAAATTTCAGAGCAACACAACGATATCAAAAATCCTGAGTCATGCATCTGTCACTCCAAACCAACTTCAGTCCATTGTGAAAAGTCCTGTTGTACCATCCAATCTCCACCGTTCTGAACCGTCTGGACCATGTACAATATCAAATATTTCACAAATATGTCGGAGCACTGCATCTATGGTGTAACTCCATCGCCTCACAGAGAATTTATCTGAAAATATATCCAATGGATTCATCTCCAAAATGTCAATACCAAGCACACAAAAAAATCTAACTTGATAGTCAACAACTAATTGATAATCCCAATGAGCATCAGTGGGTGGACCTTCACATAAACTTTCGGGGAACATCAAAAAGATCATAGCAACAAAGGGAAAGGTGGGAAACATACTGTTTTATAAAGTTGGTTGATCCTCTGTGGGAGAGCTACTGCCTCAACACTCCAGATCTCAGTCCAATTAGACTCTGTACCAAAGCACTGTGAATCATTTTACAAATGACACAACGCACTCATCTTTTTGACAAACAAATAATTCAACAATACACATCATAATTGGAATTCTGTGCTCGGCACCCCTCCCAGGGATCTGTTCTCACAAATACCAAATCCCTACACATCTACTGACTATGAAAATACATAGGATATTCGAAGCTATCTGTGCTGACACTCACTTACCACGCCATAATGACCTGCTCAACATTGTGTCTGTACCACATTGTACCATTTGGAGCAAGTTGGCTGAACAAGATCATTCAGATCAAAGAATGGGGAACATCAGGTGTCACTAACAGGAAGGTTGTTACAAAATACATCTGACCAATAACAGGCTTTGAACTCCCACAGAGAGAGAGAGTGAATTTGCTAGGCACATTACAGACAAGGTGAAAGGGAGGACTGCAGATGCTGGAGACCAGAATCGAAAGTGTAGTGCTTCCAAAGCACAGCAGGTCAGGCAGCATCCGAGGAGCACGAAGAGGAGTCAAGTAGAACTATAAACATTAACTCTCTTTCTCTAATCACAATTGCTCCAGTCTTGGTGACTTTCTCCAGCATTTTTTATTTTATGACAAAGTCGCCAGGTTGATTTCACCAGATCAAAAAGACATGCAGTCCATCCACAACCGCTATTCGGTTGCAGGTTTTGCATTATAAACGGCATGTGCTCCAGAAATTTACCAATGCTGCGTGGACAGCATCTTACAAATCCTAGATACTAAAGACAAAGGTAGTAAATGCAAGAGAACACCACATCATGTTATTTTCCAAGCCACTCACAATCCTGACTTGGATATATATATATATATATATATATATATGTCCCAGTGGAATACAGGGCTGCTTGCTCATTATGAAGACACAACTGGTCATGATTTTAACCTGAAGGTCGTCATACCTCAGGAGTGGGGCCTGCTTGACAAGTTGGAATCTTCATAGTGATCTCAGCCAACGTTGGAAATGAACCTTCTCTGTTGGTGTCATTCTACATCAGAAACTAACCATCCAGCAGGTGCTCAGTTAGTACAGCTTACAGGACGGCTGGTCTAAGATTTAGACAGGTGAGGTGATCCTTGGGTTGAACGTGTCAACAACTCTCTCTCTCTCTCTCTCTCCATGTGAGAATAGCTCTGTGGAACTAGGGCGAGTCTCTTGTATGTCTCTGTCAAAGTCCTGAAAAATCCCTCTCCCTCCCCCAACACACAAACATACCACCGAACCATTGTTTCTACATCATGTGAACTGCATTTCTGGTCCAGGCATCAAACTCCAAGAGCCCTGAATTAATCTATGAAACACGTCTGAACAAAACATTTTGACAAGATTACGGCTGCCAGAAAATTCAGAAAACTGTGAAAACAACATTGCTTGGTATGTAAACTATTGGCAGGCACTTTTGAATGGTTAGCACTGTGTGTTCTTGGCTGTGAAGGGGCATCACCATTGCTACAAAGGAATTCAGCAAATTGGTGGATGACCGTTAAATCATATTTTAACCATCATGAAATTCATTGAGCAGACAGAAGCACTCGCTCAATATTCTTTGCAACGTTACTGAACAGTGAAGCATTTTCAGACCACTAGCAGGAAGTGGTTAGTCCATGTAGAAGTTTATGAAATCCCTGCTGTTAAAAACAGACATAACGTCTTAAAAACCTGAATGATCGTCTGATATTTGGTCATTCCTTGTGTCCCAGACATGCATGCACCCCTTGTGATCCCAAATTGGTCAGTTTTAGCGTTATAAAACATAATGATTATGTCAAAAGTGCAGCAAATTTGTTACCGTCATTGCAACGAGATTGTGTTCTGCAACTACCACTGAAGCTGTAATTGTATCAGAAGAGTATTGTCATCTCTCCTGCAACTGTTGGGTAACGCAAATGTCAGGAGAATACAGTAACTTCGACAATGAGTAGTTTCACATTCAAACCTACAATATTTGAATACTATTAATGTAAGGGCATGATATCAAAAATACTGATCTGAAGGAGATGGGAAATGAGACCTGGATTAAGAACAATCTCAGAACCATCAGTCTGAGAAGAGTTCCAACCACCTGTCCGGTTGAGATAAACTCGCTGCTAGTACTTCAAAACTTGAAATTCCAGATGTAAATATTGTCTTATTGCGTTATCTAGTGTCATTGTGATTTATTGCTTTCAACGTGATGTGCATAAAACAAGCCATCCATGAGTGCTATGGCGAAATGACTGTAATTAATGTGAGCGTTTAGTAAACCTAATTGACTCCCTAAATGTTTGATGTTAAAATTAGATATTAATTAGGTTTTATTGTCATATGCACCCAAGTATAGGAATACATGAGGACACAAAGTTGCCATTATGAAGCACCATTTTGGATGTCTCACAAGTATAGATTCATTTCCATTGCCTTGTTCATATAATCTTTTAGCATTCAACAAATCCATCCACTCTGATGGAAAATGGGATACCAATATCCAGCCAGTGAAAGAGCTTCACTATCCAATTCTTCAAACTGTTGCTCTTCCTGGTGATTCATTGTCCAGCCTGAGTGTATTAGAAGGTAGCAGGAGGAAGTCCTGCATTACAAAATGGATACAGGAGACATGAAGCATAGGCCAGTTAGGTTAATATTTCGCAAGGAAATTGTTGTAAGGTTTTATTCAACGAGACATAGGAGGACACAATGATTAGTTCAAGTTAATTTGGCAGAGTCAATGATGTTTATTTATTCTGCTAAATTTCTTTAAAGATATAACGTACATTAATGATCAAGGAAAATGCACTGAGATTAGCTTTTTTAAAAATGCAGTGACACAGCAAGTGTCATAGCAGGAAGTGAAGGCTTGAGGTGGAGGGGGAAATGATTTTATGTGAGCACTGTGATTTATTGAAATACAAAGCAATTGGAGGCAAAACTTACATGCACGGTTCTTCTGAGGCTTAGCTAGTTGTAAAGTTGCTAGCTGTTTCCTTTGTCCTTCCTGCCTCCTCTTCACCATGGACGTGCAATAACTCTGCCATATGTATCTCCCATCAGGATGGTTTTAAAGGTTCTGTGCTTCCTCCTCAAATATAGACCTGAACAGTCACCATCCATCGCAATCCACCTTCGCCAGATTGTGTGCATTTGCAATTTGTTTTCTTTAACTTAATCTCACTTTCTCTAAGTGAAAGGTTTGGTTCTGGATATCTGCACGGAGAGTGGTGCAGGAATGTAGTGTGGGCAGGAGGTGGCGGGGCGAGAAGGGGCGTGTCAGTTGTCAAATGTCTCCGTTTAGTGAATGTAGACTGGCCCTTATTCCAGCACTCTTAAGGTCTTCACTGCTTCACTTTCTCCAATTCATCGGTGAACTGGTTATTTCTGACTCTGTTTTTGCCGGAATTGGAAAGAAAAACACTAATTTGCCTCAAATTTCTATCATTCTCACGTGACCTCCTCACCTGTTTTGGACTTTCCCTTCCTTGACCTCGATGCTTTCTTTTTGGAGAAAAGTTGTCAACCAATATTTGTGACAAAGCCCTGACTTCCAAGGTTATCTCGGATACACTTCCTCACATCCAGCTTCCTGCAAGAATTCCACTCCATTATCCCTGTTACTCCATATCCACCTGTTCTGATGGTATCCCCTCCCATCCCTGTCTATCTAACATAAGCTCCTTTATCCTCAACTGTGGATTTCCTCTTTCACTCTGGTTAACATGGAACGCACTGATACACTAAATGAACCAATAAAAAGGGCGATAAATGTTCAGCTGGGAACTTTAGAAAGGTTGGCAGCGCCACTGCTAGTAGTTTACTGTGGACTGACAAACTCTCTGATGAAAACAGAAGACCAGTATGCAGTACATTTCTGAATGTTAAAACAATATAGCAGGTGATGTTGGAATTTCATCTCTCAAACATCAATTGGGATGTGAACAGAACAAAAGACACTTCGAGCGCAAAATTCTTGAACTATATTTCACTGAATTCTTTAGTGCACAAGAGCCTAGTGAGCGAGAGAAAAATTCTGGATTTAATCTTCTGCAATGAAGCTGGTCTTTGAGATGAATTGCCAGAGAAACTCTTTTTTTGAGCTCGTGACATGTTAATATACTTACATTGAGCACAAATATCGAACAAGACAAAGACAACAATGGCAAACTTTTGACGTTAGATGTCGACAAATCCTATGAATCTGAGGGATGATCTGAGGAAGTAGACCTGGAAGCATATATTTGAAGAAACCGTAATGATGAATCATTGTGAGAATTTCAAAAGTGAAATTGAAGGAAAACAGTGCAGACACGATCCAACTACAGGAGTGGTTATACTGCAGGTCTAGATCCCCATAGTTATCCTTAAGCATACATGGTGAGGTGAAACAGGAAAATTGAATTTCCGATCATAGCAAAACAACCTAAAACAAAAGCAAGCCTCGTTAAGAATCTACACAGATGCAGTGAAAGCTAAAATTGAAAATCAGAAAGGCCAAGCGAGCGTAGGGAAATAATTAGTGGGTAAGATCGACAAAAAAGGTTTTTTTATCAGTAGATTTAGAGCTAAAAGCTAACTATGAAGATTAAAGGACTGATGAAGAAGTAATGATGATAAATGCAAGCCAATGCATATTTGCATGGTAATTAACGAAGCACAAATCTTCATAATCCAATGCAGTATTTGTTATTTTATCACTCTAATAATTTTGAATCATGTAACCGTGTTTGTGATTTATTGTGATGAAAATAAAGCTGTTGTGGTGAAGATCAATGTGAAAGATTTGTCCAGGGTAGCAATTCATCAATTGGGATAGAAGTAGAAATTATCCCTTGACCAAAGAACTTAATGAACGGGAGGTGGGTCAGAATATAAACACTGTGTTGAAGAATGGTTTCTGTAACAGTTAAGGAATGTCATTTGGAAATAACCCCAGACAGCTACCGGTGATTCTTCAGCTCCAACCTTGAAGAGAGGAACGGGGAGATCACATCTGGGGACAACTACATATAGGACAGTGATGTCATTGAAACCAATAAAATGGGCCAATATCAGGAATTTCCTCACATGACAGTCACAGAACGAGAAAGGGAATGAAGAAGTAACTTGGTGTATGACTTACCATGGAAGTTGGTAGAGCACAAGTCGACTTTCTAGAGAAACTCAACATGTCTGGCAACATCCTCTGAGAGAAAGCGGAGTTAATATTTCAAGTTCAGTGACACTTCATCACTTTAGTTTGATGAAGTACTCCAAAGTCGACCCCGATGATCTGTTCACAGGGAAATTTGAAGGGCAGGCAAGAGACAACGGGAGAGGTGGTTTTTTTTCATAGATTCACTGAACCCCTACAGTGAGGAAGCAAGCCCTTCGGCTCAAGAAGTCCACACTGACCCTCCGAATAGTACCCAACCAGACCCATTCCCCAACCATGTTATCCTATATTTACCGCTAACTAATGTACCAAACCTACACATCCCTGAAGACTATGGGAAATTTAACATGGCCAATTCATCTGACCTGCACAGCTTTGGATTATGGGAAGAAACTGGAGCACCCGGACATACACACGGGAAGAATATGCAAACTCCACACAGACAGTCACCCGAGGTGGGAATTGAACCGGGTCGCCGGCGCTGTGAGTCAATAGTGCAAACCACTGAGCCACCGTGTCACTCCGACCTGTCCCAGCACGCCCCGACCATATGTCATGGTTTGGTTCGGCCAAACATCATGGCAGTAGTTCGAGAGAATATTCCTGTGTGATCGTCCATGGATTCTGCATGGGTGAACGGTGAAAAAAGGTTATGAGTACATTGATAAGATTGAACTATAGAGCCCCCAAACCCCACCCCAATAGTCAGCGGGAAATTGAAGAGTAAATACATAGGGAAATCACAGATAGTCTTCGGAAACATGGCGTTGTAACAACTTTAGGAACATAGCTTGGGACTACATAGGAGGGATTTGAAAATGTATTCAAAAACTTTCTTCATCAATACATAGATGGCCCTTCAAGACAAAAGGCAAAGCTCAACCTTCTCTTGGGAATAAGGCAGGATAAGTGACGGAGGTATTAGTGGGGGAGCACTTACTGTAGTTCTGTCAGTTTTAAAAAGACGTTATTTGAAAGGATAAGCCTGTGCCACAAGTTAAACGTTTTGTTGCTGATTTTGGGGTTCATTCAGTCTCTGAGTGTTATTTGTAGAGTTTATTTCCCAGTCTTTGATATTATACATGAGAGGGAGATTCACTTTGCACTCAGATCTCTGTTATTCATTGTATGGCTGATGGATTATGTTAATATATTTAATATTCATCTCCATAATAGTTCTGTAATTGGATTTTTAATATTATAACGTACTAGTCGTTTTATAAGTCGTACATCAATGACAAATACCTTGAAATTTGCGCGAATATCTATTTTAATTAAATAACTTGCATTTTTTGAACATGGGACAAATCAACAGGACGTATAAAAGAAAGTGTCAAAAAATTCGGCTGGACGCGTAGCACCTGTGGAGAGAAAAATAATGAGTAATTCATTTCGATGATCTAACATTAGAGAAAATGACTGAGTTTTTCCAGAAATCTCTGTTTTGCTTTATGTTCACAGCATCTGGAGTACACGGCTTTCCGTAACGTACTATTCAGTTGGTTGCTATGGGTTATTATTGAGATATTAACACAGTACATTTCGATCTTATAGTCGATGCGATTTGGAGGCTGGAATTGCTTTACATGCCGGTTTTTGAGTTTAAATAAAACAAAAATCACAGTGGAACGTGGGATCGGGGTGGGACCAAAGACTCTCTCTGTTTGATCCTCTCTGTCTGAGGATTGATGATCCTTTTGTGTCTCTGCATCTCAGTGAATGATAATGTACCGACTGTGTGTGAGAAAGAACTGCCTGCATTGCTCCTTGCATCTCAGGTGGAATGTGGAACAAAGAACAGAAGGGAAAATCTGTGATGGGGGAGAGGGCAGAGAGACTTAGATGACAGTGTGACAATAATGATTAAAAGTGTGCAAAGACTGGGAAATGTGAGAAGAGAAGAAGCAAAAAATGGGAGTGTGAATGACAAGATCGTCAGTACTATATTCAGAAGGCAATGAGAATGAAAGAAAATGATAGCACAGTTAACAAAGCGAGTTATTCTGTCATATCACCGACAATATCTGCAAGATACACGGTTACTGTCAGACTCTAAATGAACTCTGTCTGGTTTTTCATCATTTACTCGCGTATGGAAGGTTACTCTCAGTTTTAAAATAGCTTGTTTCAGTAAACGGACCTGGATTGAATTCAGAAATTCATAGGTTCACAGAAATTCCGATCCAGCCCAGATTCAGTGGGAAATGTCCTCTCTGCGATGGGCCCTTCCTCTCAGTGGCCTGTTTAATCCCACACCTCTGAGTTCAACAAAAACCAGCGGAGGTTGCAGAGGTTGAGAGGGGTGTAGGGTCTGGAGGAGATTACAGAGATAGGGAGGGAAGTAGTGGCTGTAGGAGGTTACAGAGGTAGGGAGGAATGCAGGGTTGTAGAAGGTTACAGACATAAGGAGGGGTGTATTGGCTGTAGGATGATACAGAGATAAGATGAGTTGTAGGCGCTGGAGGAGATTACAGAGTTAGGGAGGGGTGTAGGGCTGGAGGGGCTTACAGAGATATGGATTGGTGTAGGGACTGGTTGAGGTTACAGAGATAGGGAATGCCGTAGGGTTTGGATGAGGTTTTAGAGATATGGAGCGTTTTAGGGTCTGTAGAGGTTTCCAGAAATAGGGAGGTGTTTCGGAGCTGCAAGAGATTGCAGTGAAAGGAAGGGGTGTGGTGCTGGGAAAAACCTCATCCAGACCCTACACCATTCCTATCTCTGTATCTCTGGGAAGAACGTTTCAGAAAGTGTGAAATTTTGTAAATGAAGTGACATTCAGCAGAAGTGTTCACTTCTAATCTGAAATGTTATCTCTGAATTCTCTCCCGAGATGCTGCCAGACCTGCTGAGCTTTTCCATCAATTTCTGTTTTGTTATTCCAGTCTGTTTCTCTCCCCGCTGGGATACTACAGGAACCTGTGGCTGAACCTCTGGCCTCTTTAACAAAGGTACTAAACAATTATTTAGCTCTGCTGCTTGGCGTGTTTTAATGAACATTTTGTTTTTAATTATTTACAATGTATTTTTATGAAAAAATAATTAGAATACTGTCTTCAAAAGGATGCATTTTCTTGTTGCCCCTCGTCCACGTTTCTCTGAGATCTTCTCTGTATCCCTTGCATGGAGAGAAACATTGAAATATACAATGTGCCGTTAGGATGGAGATGCCAGCACTACCCTTGGTATGTTACCAGAGCAACAAGCTGCTTCATGGATACAAAGCTGAATGGCAATGAGAAAATTCTGGATTGATTGATTAATTTTAATACTTGATTGATTAATTTGGATAAATGAATATTTGAACTCATTATTCAGCTGCTGTATGAATTTAGTCTGAGTCACAACATGAACTTTGGTGTTTGTACAGCAACTGAGTAGCTTCAGCATGAAATCCAATTCCCGCAAAATGTCATGCAGATAAATAACATTCGATTCCACATACAACATAACCATCGACATTGATCCAAACAAGTTGAAATTAGTTTAGATCCATGCCCCGGATGATTGGCTGATCAATGAGATGGAGGATCGATCCATAAAATTGCATGATGCAATGGTAAGGTACTGGAGAGTGTTGCTAAACAAAGATACCCTGGAGGTTCATAGTTCCTTGAAAGTGGAGTCGGAGATAGATAGGATAGTGAAGATTAGATTAGATTACTTTACATTGTGGAAACAGGCCCTTCAGCCCAACAAGTACTGGCGCTGTGAGCCAGCAGTGCTAACCAGTGTGCCACCATGCCGCCTAATGATCACGCATCATTTGATACGTTTTCCTTTATTAGTCAGAGCATCGAGTGGGCGGCACGGTGGCACAGTGGTTAGCACTGCTGCCTCACAGCGCCGGAGACCCGGGTTCAATTCCCGCTTCAGGCGACTGACTGTGTGGAGTTTGCACGATCTCCCCGTGTCTGCGTGGGTTTCCTCCGGGTGCTCCGGTTTCCTCCCACAGTCCAAAGATGCGCAGGTCAGGTGAATTGGCCATGCTAAATTGCCCGTAGTGTTCGGTAAGGGGTAAATGTAGGGGTATGGGTGGGTTGCGCTTCGGCGGGTCGGTGTGGACTTGTTGGGCTGAATGGCCTGTTTCCACACTGTAATGTAATCTAGCATAAGATCATAAGGTTGTAAGGCATTAATCTCTGTGTTTTACGATCTTATATTCCACAATCACCTGATGAAGGAGCAGCACCTTGAAAGCTAGTGCTTCCAAATAAACCTGTTGGACTATAACCTGCTGTTATGACACTTTTGGGATATTGTGTGCAATGCTGGTCTCTCTCCGCCTTGAAGGATGGTGTGAAACTTGACAAGGATCAGAAAACATTTACAAGGATGATGCCAGGCTTGGAGGGTCTGAGCTATAGGGAGAAGTTGAATCAGCTGATACTGTTTTTCCTGGAATGTCAGAGGTTAAGGGTTGACCTTGTAGAGGGGCATGGATAGGTAAATGGACAAGGTCTTTTTCCCGGAGTGGGTGAGTCCAGAATTAGAGTGTATAGGTTGAAAGTGAGGGGGAGAAATTTAAAAGGTATCTAAGGTGCACGAAGAGAGTGGTGTGTGTATGCCATAGGAAGTGGTGAAGGCTGGTACAATTGCCGCATTTAAAAGACACCTGTATGGGTATATGAATAGGAAGGGTTTAGAGGGATATGGGTCAAGTGGTGGCAAATGGGATTTGATTAGTTAAGGATATCTGGTCAGCATTGACGAGTTGGACCGAAGGGCCTGTTGCCACGCTGTACATTTGTATGACCCTGTCACTTTGTGATCCATGAGACTGACATTGTATCACTTTAAAGACAAGAGAAACAGGCAGAGAGACAGAATTGGAGACTTTCATTCATTACATTTGAATTTATTTATATTGTGTCCCATTGAAGGCAGAGCTGTTGTCCCTCTCACACACACCTACATACACACACACAGAAATAAATGTTCAGAGATAGGCTCACAGACATTTTCAATATTATGCAAGCTCTCGCAATCCTGGTTTAACCCTATTGTGTTTCCACGTTTCTGATGCAATGACATCAGCTGGAACGGTTCATTCTGATTGTTTGCACAAATTCCATCTGAAGTATATTCAATATTAGTATGGTCGTTGACACATAGTGTTCCCTGAGAGGTTTATGAGATAGCCAGTCAGTGAAGCATTGCTTTAAACAGCGGGCAAACTGCGTATCCTCTACCTGGTAAATGTGATTAACGGGACATATGCGTTTAACGGTGATTGTGCACACCTTTGTCTCTTCAGCAGTTTACTCCGGTGGGACATACGAACCAGTTTGATGAAAACATGTTTAATTGTAACCGCACCAACATACAGTCAGAGATGTACTGTGGAAACAACCTTTCAGTCCAACTCATCCACGCTAATCAGATAGCCTCAACTAATCTAGGGTCATTTGCCAGCATTTGGCCCAAACCACTCTAAACCCTTGCTATTCACATACACATCCAGAAGCGTTTTAGTCATTATGGTTTTACCTGCCTCTACCAATACCTCTGGCACCTCATTTCAGACGCGCACAATCCTTTATATCTGAACGATGCCCCTTTACTTGCTTTGTTTTTTTTGTCTTTCTTCCGCAATTTAAACCGATGTCCTCTAGCTTTTGACTCCCAAACCCAGAGGAAAAGACGTCGTTTCTTCACCACATCCATGGCACTCAAGTTTTTATAAACTTCTATTGGGATACGCAGCAGCTTCTGACACTCCAGGAAAAAAAAACAGACCAACCCAATTCCGCCTCTCCTTACAGCCAATCTCTCCCACCTTGGCAACATCCTTGTAAAGCCTTTCTGAAACCCTAAAAGCTTCATAACTTCCTTCCTATAGCTTGAAGAGCACAACTGCATGCAGTATTCCAATGTTCTGTACAACTGCAACATGATCTTCCAACCTTTATATTCAATACACGGACCAATGAATGAAAGCATTTCAAACGCCTTCTTCACTATCCTATTTATCTGTGATCCCACTTTCAAGGAACTACGAAATTGCATCCCAATGTCTCTTTGATCAGTAACGCTCCCCAGGACCTTACCTTTAAGTGTATAAGTCATGTGCTGGTTTGCCAATCCAAAGTGCAGCACCTCACACTCCTCGAAATTCCATCTGTCACTCCTCGGTCCATTGGGTCATCTGATCAGAATCCCGTTGTGCTCTGAGCTAACCTTCTTTGCTGTCGACTGCATCTTGAATTTTGGTGGCTCATTTTCAAATTCATAATTCTGTTGAAAAATATTGTCTAATAGCTATAATTTATTTAGTTCAACTTCATTTTCTAAACTTTTACTGTTAGCCATTTGTCTATGTGCGTTCTCTCCTGCAGAAACACCTTAAATAAAATGGAAATGCGTTGAAATAAAGTACACCTGATCAGCTAGCATTGGATAGACAGAAACAGAGTTAACGTTTCGAGTCCATCAACTGAATTATTTTCATAACTGGATATTTCACAGCGTCCTTCAACTGGTCTCTGAAATTTCTCTGCGTCACCACATAAATGAATGCGTTTGTGCAGAAATGTAAGTCCTGTAGCATTTACCTGACTTGTTGGAAGAGAGGAGAAGCAGCAAAATCCAAGGAATCAACAACATTAAATAAAATTCAGACATAAACCAACCAGAGAAGTATGAGGCTAGCACATATGGCAAAAGTAAAACCACGGAATTCTGTCTGCTCTCTATCTCCGGATCATTGTCTATTTTTCTCTGACCCATCAGTCCCTTATGCACCTTAACAGTATCGAAGGTGTGTCTGACGGGCAGAACATTAATAAAGAGAATAAAAGGAAATGGGAGAAACGGCGTTAAAAATTGTTCAAAATATTCAAAACGTTTCCACTGAGGGTCATTATAATAACTGGACGTGGTATAACAGTACCATGGAACATTATTGCTGATCATTACAGGTTTAAATGGGAAGTAGTTGGGAATGTTTTTAAAGCAAAGAAAATGCAGATTGCTGCTAGAACTCTCATCGAAGTTTTCTCTGTGCAATACTTAGTCTTCATCTGATGAAAACAAATGGCGACAAATCGATCAAAATAAAATGCAACAGTGAACCAGACCAAACAATCAATGGTCAAGCAGCTCAGGGCATAGGTAAGGCTACAAACAGGAGTAATGCCCAGGAAACATTGTGCATAATAATAGCGTGAAAATTTGAAGAATACGGCAAAAAAAATGAACAGCAGATCAGACACTGCCATGTTCAGTCGATAGGACTGCTGCATTTCGAAAGACCACACTTTCCCTGAGCCAGAAATACAATTAGCACTAGAGTAACGGTAAGAGAATTAAAGGGAAAAAGTAGTTACTGATCAAACGTTATCTGCGGCTGGACCCAGGCTGTAAGTAATGACAGAAAGATAAGTGTTGTTCTGTGTCATACAAACTTTAAACAATCTGAACCACACCAGTAAATACTCTCCAGATGAATCACTTGCAGGTTTTAAGATATGAAGGGAAAAACATAAGTAGCTGATTGCTGACAGAAGCATTGTAATTTCTTCAACATTGTTTTGGGCTCGGCAGTGGTTGATTTCATCTGCTTCATAAGTTACTCAGACTGACTGGAGTTTCCAATAAGGCAACAACATCCTCACAACGTTGCATCTGTGCTCCCATTTGGAGCAAGCTGCCTGAGTCAGATGCACCAACAAAATATCTTAACACCAAGACATGGGAAAAGCCTGATGTCATTGATAGGTGGATTTTTACAAAACTCATCTGACCCATCGCAGGCTTTGAACTATCACAGAGACAGAAAGTGAGATTTCTAAATAGTTTTTCTGGGGCAAGACAGAGCCGGTGGTCAATCAAAAATAATCCATTCATTATCATTAAAATACCATTCAGCGCATAATTAACAAACTGACAATGCTACACATTACTGAGTAGGCTCATAATTGACAAACTGCTCACTTTAAACTCAATAGGTGAGGGCACTGTCGCCTGCCAATGGAATTTGCCTTGCTAAATGAAAATAATATAATTTATAGTCATAAAGTTGAAATAGGTATGATTTAATGCATATATGTATGTAACATAGCATGTTAAAAGACTTACCAGGAATACCAACAGTGGCAAGGACAGTGGCATACAGATTTTCCACCGTTTGTCTCGGAAAATGCATTTTGCTGTTTATGAAACAGTCTCTCCCTTCCTGCTGCTTTCAACCTGTCAGAATTGGAGAATTCTCTCTTAACTGGAGCTGACATATTTCCACAACCTTATTTTGTATGATGTTACAAGTCCACTGGAAACATTGAAGGCACTGTTATTTTGTTTCTGAACAGATTACAGCTACAGCTTTATTTTAATGATGTGATCTCAATGAGATTTATGTCTGTAATTGAGTACCCCAAAGACTGGAATAATCTGATCCCATCACGTCTCAATGTCATTTCCAACCTGTCTTCAAGCAGCAACATGGTTTCACTCATTATCAGTCCCACCAATATCGAACTATCTGTTGATATTCTTTTCAATGATGACCTTCAATTTGCTGACGCTTTTCAGACTTTCAATACCTCATGTTGTAGCGCTCCTTGCGAGCTGTATTACTGCACACTGTATGGCACTGTTGCTCTTATTAATTCATGTTTACAACTCATTTGTGAAATTCTATTTGTGTCTGAGCACTCCAAGAGAGAACCTGAAGCTAATATCGATCACAACAACAACTGACACTTACACTAACTTATGCTTTCTCGATACAAATACAAAACAAACTTGAAACTAATTCAGAAGCTTAATTTCAGGATTCTAGTATGACAGAATCTTATGGAATAGAAGAGTCCCTTCGGCCCATTATGCTTGTGTCACCAACGTTACAATATATCTGTATCAGTCCCATTCTCCAGCATCTGGCTCATAGCCTTGAAAGTTATGACATTTCAAGTTCTCATCCAAGTACTTTTAAAGTTTGTGAGGTCACCGACAGTCCCACACAGAAAGGTGCAACACCCCTCCATGATATCAGTGAGAATCTTTATCCTCATGGTCCCTTTAAACGTCTAGCCTTTCAGCTTAAACTTATACCTCGTTGTTATTGGCCCTGTGACTAACGAGACCAGCTACTTTCTATTCAGCCTGTCCAGCACCTCATAGTCCTACATCTCCCGATCTCTGCTCCAAAGAAAGCAGCCTGAGTGGATCAAGCTTCCTTCCTCTTGGGTAAAGTGCTATACACGTAGCAACAATTTGGGGAATCCCTTTGCACTCCCTCCAATGCATCATTACTCCCTATGGTGCAGTGACCAGAACTGCACTAAATATGGCCTAAACAAACTTCTGAAGACCTTCAACAGGATTTTCTTGCTCGTATAATCACAAGGAGGAACATTGGGGGATGGCAAAGCTGGGTGCCAAAGTCAGGTGGGAGCAAAGTCAGGGGAGAACTATTAACCCTCGCTCAGTTCTAAATTTTCATTCCAGCGTTGCAATAATTTAATGTTTTTTTTTCTGTCCTGTCCTTCTCCAATCCCTGATAAGACCTGCACACACACACACACACCATTTTAATCCTGTTGACTGCTACAGCATGCAAAATTGATATGATTTTTTTATCTCCGAATTTCAAAACCGCTTATCAATGTTAGGTATGTTACCCCCAAACGCCCTGTATGGTCACAGCAAACTTTTCTCACTTCCTGACTTCTAACAATGGCAACGCATGGCATCACAAGAACTGTCCTCCTGATTTTTGGCTGTATGGTCATGTTAACATTCTGTGAAGTGGATTTTTTTTATCCAGAAGCGTCAAATGGAACAATGATTGACGGTGATTGCCATTCTAAGAAAACATGAATGTTTGACAGAAGACAAAACAGGGCAGCACATACACAATTAATGGTAGAGCCCTCGATCAGAGAGACCAAAGGTTGCAATTGTCTGGTTCCTTGAAAGTAGCATGACTGGTCGACCGTTTGGTACAGTGTAGTCGGAACATCATATTATGCTGTACAAGTCATTGGTGATCCCATGATTGGAGCATTGCATAGCATTCTGTTTTACTCTGTCTCACACTCTCACGGATGTTTTCATGTTTTCTATTAGTCTCACTCACCCTCTTGCTGTCTCACTGTCTCTCACTGTCCTTCTCCTCTCTTGGTCTCTCAGCCTCTCACTGCCTTTCGCATCTCTAGCTCTGTTAGTCTCTCACTGCCCTCTCATTTCTCGCTCTCTCTTACAGCCTCTTGCTCTCTCCCTGTCTATCCCTGTCCCCCTTTCTCTCAGCCTCTCACTGTCATTCACTTCTCCCTCTCTCTCTCTTCGTCAGCCTCTTGGAGACCCTCACCTCTCTTCCTGTCTCTCTCAGAGCTTCTTACTCTCTCGGTCTCAGTCTCTCCCTGTCTCAGCCTATCGCTGCCCTTCACCTTATCTCTCTCACCCTCCCGTCCGGTCTCTGAATGGCCTGCTTCTGCATTGTCGGGTATCTATGATGAGCACACTGTATCTGTATCTCTCTCACACATAAACACAATCGTTCACCATTAACAATCTCCCTGAGCTGTGACCACATTGGTTGGCAGAGAGTCTCGACGGGGTGTTTGGCTTACTTCTCCTACATGTTGTGACCCCAATGGTTAAACTCGCTAGGAATATAAATGCAGAATGTAGGAGCTTCTGAGAGCATGTGAAGACAATGTGCGTTCTTTCCGATCCAAAATTACACCATACGATTCAAGGAAATAGCAGTGCAATTAAACAACTCATTTAGCTCTATCTTTACACAAGACGATGCAAATAAATGCCAGTGAACCGAAGGGCACTAATGTAGGTGAGAATTGAAGACAATTAACATTAGTTTACCAAAGTTCTGGAGAAATTCATTCAAATTAATCCAGGAGCTAGGAGATTAATTGAAAATTCATGCCGCTGAAGTGGATGTGTGTTTGTGTGGTGTGTGTGTGCGCGCGCACGTTTGGTGGAGCATTGGTTGGGATGTGGGCTTTGTGGAATGTGATGTATTGAAGTTGAAATCGGCACGTGTTGTTGTTACCTTCCCAAAATCTGCAGATTCTGAAGAATGGAGCACCCTGGCAGATTAGAGGGTCACAGTGCCACTCTAATATGTTAAAAATTGCAGAATGGAGAAAACCATGACACACAGACTGTTTAACATGAAACATCGCGAAAATGTTGAAGTTACTATGAGAATGACGTCAACACACACTGATGAAAGTGAAATCATATTTTACAAACATACAGGAATTCCTTGAAGATAACCTCAGAGTGTGGTAAGGGACATGGAGTGGATGTAGTGCATTTAGATTTTTTGAGACTATTTCATAAAGTCTCATGTTAAAGGTTAATTTTGCAATATTAAAGCAATTGGTATACAGGCAGTATTCTGTAATGGATTGAGAATTTATCAGTGTCAGAAAGCAGAATGTATATTTTTTGAACCGGAAAACAATGAGCATTGGTCTTCCATGCGGATCAGTGTTTTGATTCCGGCTATTCACGATAGCTTTAGTGATTTCTTTTCCCATTCATGACATGTACTTCCTGGAGCATGTCTCTGGACTGTTATCAGCCGTTTTGTTCATTCAGTAACTGGATAATTAATGTGATGGGATACTTCATCATCTCCTGGTCTTGCTGTCTGAACTGGGATTGGGTTGCCATATAAACAAATGTATTTGTGCAGCAACTTAAATTCGCCAGTGAAAGGCCAGCCGTCACAAATATATGTTCTGTATTGTTGCAAAGTTTTAGGTGTTTTCCTCGAATGTTATAGTAAAATAATTCCATAACATGCACTGACCAGAGAATTATGAAGGTGCCGGATATGGTGAAAAGTAAAATCACAGACTTTCTTCTGCCCTTCATCTCTGGGTCACTGGGAATCTCTCCTTTGTTCTGACCCTGCAGTCTCTGATGGACGACTACTAACGAAAATGTGTCTTAATGTCAGAGCACTGATCAACAAAATTGAAGCAAATGGAAACAATGGAGATAAAACCCTATCAAACAAATTAAATCCCACCTATCCAGGCTCAGTAATGCATTTTGTTTTTTGATAACAGAACCATGCTACATGGGCAATGGCCTTTTTTTATTCATATCAAAATTAAAACCGGATTTTTTAAAAACAGAGCGACGTGTACCATATTGAGAAAATGATATCTGCATTTTTCTTGGTGCAATATTTCGTTTTCATGATCAGGAAGCAGATTGTAATAAATCGATTAAATCAGAAGGTGACTGTGAACCGGATAGAACAGTTCACCGCTGCATGAAGCAGAACATTGTTAACACTGCACACAGGGATGAGGTCCAGGAAATATAGGGGAAATAATAATATTTAATCTGTCACAGAATATCTTCAGTGATTCTAGCAAATAGATTTGCTGTTCCCATGTCCAGCAGGTAAAGACTGGTGCAGTTTGAGGGACTACAGTTTCCTCAGTGCATGACCACAATTCCAAGAGAATTAACTGCACAAGAAATAAGGGAACAGAAAGTGTAATTTACAGATTGAATAAATTTGTGCACAATATTCAACAGTACAGTTTAAGTACAAATAAGAAGCTCTTGGGTTTAATTTAGTGTATTTTGGGTGGACAGATACTCGGAAACACATTTTATAATGGACACATTTCAAGATAGCACTTAAATAGTCTACACAGCCTCAAAACGTCAACGAATGATGCCCCTCCACATTTTCAGTCTCCGTAAATGGTTACTGGAAACTTGCCGCATCGACATTGAGTCAGTTTCAGCCTCAAACATTCCTTGAAGATATAACCCGCCCAAGACTGGTCCTGTGACAGGATTAGAACCTGGAGAGCGTTGGAAACTACGCATGACAGGACTAGATTTGGAGATCTCACTTAGCTCAGTAACAGAATCAAACACTTTCTCTTTCGGTTCCACTAATGGATATCAGAATCCATCTCATTTTGCCCAGTATCTCATTCCCCTCAGAATCACTACGCCTGCCCTAGATCATATTTCCTTGAAGCCGTTGTGAAGAAGACTCAAACCGGACTCGAAACATTAACCCTGTTTCTTTCTACCCAGATTCTGCCAGATCTGTTGAGTTTCTCCAGTGTTCATTGAGCTGGCACGATTACACACAGTTCTGATGAGGGTACAGGTCCCTCCATGGAGCCTAATCCGTCAAGGATCCTATCTCATCGTGCAGAACTCCATCAAGTACTGTAAACCTGTTCTATCAGATTTCGGAATAAGACACTCGGTCCTTAGTAGGTGTATACCATGAGAACACTAATGTAACAATTCACCGAATACAGCCATTTTCATCAGCCTGTTCAGACACATCTCAAAACCGGTAATACTTGAGCACAGTCCTTGTATTTCAGAGGTAAGGTCACTACCACTTTCATCATAAGAGCCTGAGCATGTCAGTGTTAGAGCACCGAGAATATTCAAAATATCTGGCATAATAAATTACATTATTTTCAAGTGTTCGTACAATGGCGACCAGTCGATCAGAATGTCACCATAAAGGACTCTTCCTTTCGGATTCATGCACGGTGTGCTGACCCCCAGGTTAAACTCGCCACCCGTTACCCCTCTCTGCTGAGGGAGGGTATGCGGTCCTTTGCGATCATGACTCCAAATATATCTCCAATCATCCACAATGGGGAATCCAAATGACTCAGCACAAAAGCGAGGCTGAACCTGTTCACAAAACCCTTCAGACAGAACTGCCAAAGGGTTGATTCATCTTGGTCTTCTCTAGCGGGCAAAGGCAGCGGCCCTGACGATATTAGAGCAATGGCATCGTTGGTATGTGCTCCAGAACTTGCGGTGCCCTGAGTCAAGCAGTTCCTGTGAAGCTACAAAACTGGCATCTACCCGAGTGAGTGGAATTTTGCACTCTTGTATCCTATACACAAAAAGGAGGAAAAAGCCAAGATGGTCAATTTCCGCCCCATCAGTCTTATCTCGAGCATCAGTAAAGTGATGGAAGTTATCATCAACAAGCAGCACCTGCTCAGCAATAACCTGCTCAGTGACGACCAGTTTGTGTTCCACTGTGGCCAGTCAACTCTTGACCTCATTACACACTTGGTTCTGACATGGAAAAAAGAAATGATACCAGAGATGGGTGAGTGTGACTCGCTTAACATCAAGACTGCATTAGGCGCAGGACAATATATATATATATTTGGAAAAAAAGCTTTCATGTATTCAATGCAACAACCGTGACTGTTTAAAGCTAAATCTAAAAATAAAATGATGAGATTAAAAATCTTGGTATGAGACAGCTGGCCATCCCCAGTTAGGCTGCTTCTCTTGTTCCAACCGTTAAAATAAACCAAGACCTCACAAATTATTTAATCTATTGACTTGCCGAGTAGACAGCTCTTCACCTCTCTCATAAACCCACAATTTTGAAACAAAAAGCACAAAATAATCTCTGACACCAACAGCCTTATCACAATGCACAGGGGTTGAATTGAAGGATTGTGAACCAACAGCAATTAAGGAACTCCGATATAGTTCCAAATCAGGATGGTGAGTGGCTTGGAGGACAACTTTCAAGGGGTTTTGTTTTCATTTATCTGCTATCTTTGTCCTCCTGGATAGTTGTGTTCTGGAGTTCATAGGTGCTTTCGCAGGAAACCTTGTTGAATTGCTGCAGTGCATCTTGTAGATAGCACACATGTCTGCTACTGAGATTCGGTGGTGGAGGCAATGGATGCTTGTGGATGTGGTGTCAGTCAAAAGTGTGCTGCTTTATTATGGATGGTGTCAAGCCTTTTTAGGGTGTTGTTGGAACTTCACCCATCCAGGCACGTGGGGATTATTCCATCACACTCCTGCTTTGTAGATGGTGGGAAGTCTTATTATGGTTGGGGGCTGGGGTGGGGAATGTGCAGTCAGGCGTTGAGTTTCTCACTGTCGGACTCCAAATCTCTAACGTGATATTTTTTTTCTCCAGACCCAAATGCTTCTAATTTTCAGCCTTGTATTTCACCACCCCAACTGTGGGACTCAAGATTGAAGGCTGGATCCAATTACTCTGAGAAGGCAAACTGTGACAAACTTAGATGTGTCCAATGATGCCACCATTCTTGGAAGGGATACGATACCTGATAGTTTACAACTTCACCTACAGATTGGAGCAATTCGTCTCGTGCTTCAGATCTCGCCTTTTAATATTGCCACAATTACCATCTTGCTTTTACTTCCATCTTGTCAAATTTCTAAATGAAAGGTAAGGAGAGATAATCAGAGGGTGCGTGCATTGACTCTCTGCACAAGGTATATGATCTGTATTTTGGCTATGTTCAAATTCAAGCCATGGATTGGGAAAGGCGATGAGTTCAGGACGTGTTGTAGTGCATGGATCGAGGAGTAGAAATGAGAAAATGAATTAAACACAAATACATGCCTCTATATGGGTTGTGGGTTCTGCTGGCAGAAAATACTCTGCAGACTTAATCCTGTAAGATTGTTTAATAAACAGACGTGCAAATTTTTAAGCCATTCAAATTGGCAGCTCATCTCCGAGTCATCATCCCAATTCTTGTTCTGATGCCATAAAAAAGAGAAAGTCGCTTGGAAGCACGTTCGATCAGATTGAAATTTTCCAATCTCTTATCAACTACAACCAACCTACCTGATCTTTTGTACTTATATTAATTCCAAATTCGTTGACAATATTTCAATTCCCTCACTGGTCTTGACTCTGGCAGGCAATCCATATAATCCTTCACTTCCCACGGCCAATAAAGCTAATCTGCATATGCAATGTTACGATGGGCAATTTTGCGTGGCCAATCCAGCTAAACTCCACATCCAGGGACACTATGGAAATTCAGCATCGCGAATCCACCTCACCTGGACATGTTGAACTGTGAGAGGAAACCGAATTACCCGGGGGAAACCCACGTCGATGTGGGAGAATGTTCCATATTTCTTTTTGACTTTTTTGCGCGTCTGTAAGTATGTGCGTGCACATGAGAGTGTATGTGGGTGTGTTCCCATATCTCACTTTGACTGTATTTCTGTGTGTGTGTATTTGTACGTCAATGTGCATCTGTATATCTGAGGGTTTCGTTGTGTTACTGAATCCCTCTGGGTGTGGATATGTTTCTTTCTCAGCATGAGAATGTTTCTAATGAAAATGGGCAAGTGAACCGTACAGCAGGGCACGGTGCACAGATTGCTCACAATCGTGTATTTCTGGGAACCTGGGAAAGATCAGCATGTCAGTATCTGTACCTCCTGAATGCTGAAAGGTGAACTGCTACTTGTGCTCAAAGGCCTGCATTATGAACTAAGCAGTGCTGGGGAAGACTCAATGAAAGTCTGGACACCAGCTCTTTTGTGCATGTTTGAACCAAGCATGAAAAATATAAATAATGTTTTGTATTGGACCTGTTTGTGTCTCTCTATGAATATTGTAATATATTGTATAATCCTGAAGAAGGGCTAATGCCCGAAACGTCGATTCTCCTGTTCCCTCGATGCTGCCTGACCTGCTGCGCTTCTCCAGGAACACATTTCCATCATTGTATAATCAGGCCATGCAAATTAGGAGTAGAATTAGACCATTTAGCCCATCGAGCCAAACAGTGGCATTTAACCATGAATGGTCTGTTTCTCAGTCCCAATCTCCTGCATTCTCCCCATAACATTTGATCCCCACCCCAATCACTAATCCAAAGAACCCTGTTCTAAATATGCTCAATGTCTTCGTCTCCATAACCCTCTGTGGCAATGATTTCCACAGATTATCCATCATTACACTGAAGAAATTCATCCTCATCTCTTTTCCAAAGGTCCATCCTTCACTCTGAGGCTGTGCTCTCAGGTTCTAGTCTCTCCTACATGTGGAAACAGCTGACGAGCAGAAGGTGAAATGGGAGTATTCTTCACAAAATGAAGTACAATGCTGGTCTGATGCTTTGGAAAACTGTCTCGGGACTGATTGGAATCGATGGACTGGACCAGGTTCGAGTACTCAGCACTTCGGGATGGATCTGCAGTCACAGCGGCGGCCAGAGGGGCGGCAGCACAGAGCAGCGGCGATCACACGTTCACGTGTAGTGATCAGTGATGAGGCTGGGACACCCAGTCTCTCATTATTCTGGCGTATAACACTTATTCTGGAAGGGGTGTGGAGGAGACAATATTTGAAGAGCACTGGGAAAAGAGAGAGGGCTAAATACAGATAGAGAGAGGGTAAACGATTGTAATTGAAAGAGAATTTAATCAAGAATAATGGGGAAATTACTAAAATACAATTGGAGGGGTTAAATAGGGACGAAGAGGGAGAGAGCTGAACACAAGGAATGGCAGCAGGATGTTGAAGACAGAAGAGGGAGAAGATTTCATAGAAAGTAATAGTGGGAGAAGTACATAGAGAGCAAGAGGAAGAGTATTGATTACAGGGACGCAGGGAGAGGATCAATACAGAAGAAAATGTAACGAATATAAAGAGGCAAGCCAGATAGATCTCATTGAATATGAGTTCCCTGATTGGGCCTGATAGCCTGTTCTAATCTGGAGGTCCTGGCTGACAGCTATAAACAGGAATGTTCAGATTAATGTCTGTTATCTTCAGATCCGATCAGCAAGCTAGCTCAGTTTTGTGAGAGGACTTGTTGCATGTCAGCCTGGAGACAGCTGGGTCAGTGTGACATACTTTGTAAGCATAAAATTAGTAACTTGATGACGGGTTAGCAAACTTTGTGGAAGGTGAGAAGATTTAATCCAGAATAACAGGGAGGATATTGAATAGAGTGGAGTACAGTGAGAATTACTTAAGGGGAAAGAAAGTGGAGTTAATACAGTGTAATAGAGAAAGAACTAAATGGAGACTCATGACAAGAGAGTTGAATGCAGGATAATTGGGAAAGTCTAAAATACAGGAAAAGTGAGAGGGTTAAATACAGAGTGGAGAGGATTTGATGGAGACTAATAATGAGAAGGCGAATTAGTGAGCAGTAGGGAGAAAACTGAAAACAAAGACAGAGTTAAACACTGTAGAATCAAACATCAATTTAAATAGAGCGGGTTCAATGGAAATTTTTTGTCAGACGCTTAAATATAAAATAATAGGGTCAGTAGTAAACAGAGGGTAATAGGGAGATTGTTGAACTGAGCAGAAGAGAGTGAGAGATGGTTAAATACAATGGAATATACAGGATCAAATATAGGTAAAGTAGTGATTAAGTAAAGAGTAATAGGGCAGGAGTAAATACAGACTAATAAAGAAAGGATGAAATACGGGGCAATTGATAGAGATGACTGAATGCAGATATTGACTTAATTATTGATTCATAGGGAGAAGCTACCTCAAGAAAACATTTCATTCCTTCAAATTTGCAAACCTCAATATTGAGCCTTGGCTCTCCCTCCAACCATCACCACAATTCATTCCCTCCATTTTGCTTTGCCTCCCAGGATCACCTCTTTCTGCCTCACCTTCTCTCCCTCATTCTCCATGTAGTTGTCGTTGAACCTCACACACACCCGCACTACTCACAGCTTCCCTTTCACTCCTGCCTTCTCTTTTTCATGTAGAACAGTGTAAATTGACGAAGTGCCCTTTTGCTGTTCTTGTAATCACATGAGAGGGGATGAATGGCCTTCAACCTCCCCTCTTTACCACCTCAAAATGAGCTAAATTGCGTCCTCCTCTTCCTCTGTATCAGTCTCAAAAAGAGGCTTTTTCATTCAGTCATGGTGTGAGTGCATTGCTGTCGAGCGCCAGCATTTTTGCCCATCTCTAATTACTTAGAGGGCAGTTAAGTGTCAACTACATTGTTGTGAGCCTGGAATCACATGTGCTCCTGACAATTTAAGGTTGGAGTTTTCCCTCTCCAAAGGACCTGAGTGGATCAATAACTAATATTGGATTTGTGGGCATCATTAGTCTCATTTACTGAATTCTAATTGCACCATCTGCAGTGCTGGGATTGAATTTGGGTCCCCAGAACAGTACCTGGGTCTCTTGATTAACAGTCCAGCAATAATTCCACGAGGCTATCTCCTCCACCTACTAAATGACCTCCATTTTGAAGCAGGCTGGAGAAGGGGCTGAATGAAACCCAATAGAACTGCGGATGCTGTCAATCAGAAAGAAAAACAGAAATTGCTGGAAAAACTGAGCAAGTCTGCCAGCATCTGTCAAGAGTAATCAGAACTGAATGGCCTCCTATTCCAGTGAAACAAAGTGGAGAAGGAACTGAATGGCCTTCTCCTATTCTAGTGTTGCAGGGTGTGTCAATGGAAGCAGCACACTCATCTAGTCATTGAAAACGAAGTAATGCTCTGTCCATTGAATTAAAAATAAAATCTGTCAATGAAATTTTCAAGTCTCTGGCCATCTGTTCTCCTCTTAAGGAATATCTTAAATAAAGGCTCCGAGCAGTATTCTAAGTACTTCAACTCTTCACAGTCAGTTAGTGCGATATTTCTATGTATATTTTATACCATTAACCAGGGAAAGGGGCAGGCAAACGGTGGATAATATAGGACGTGAGAATTGTTTAATCTTTTTGGTAAAGAGCGACACTATAAATTAACTGGCCCAATTCTGGGGGGAATGTCATAATGTCAAGTCTTGGAGGTGTACACTTTATTTTTGGAAACTGACTGGGCAGGTTGGGCGGGTTTGTAAAAATCCATACAATATCCAGCTAGAGTACAAATGTGAGGGAAATGTTGCTGAAACATTATAATTCACTGTTTCAGCCACGATTGAGGGAAGCAGATCTGCTTTGAATCATTGAAAAGTGGAAGTCTTGTAATGAGTCAAAATTGATTTCTGCCAATTTCACAGTACCACACTTCAGGAAAAATGTCAATGCCTTGGATCGGTCCTGGGAAGAGATTAGTAGTCACAGAGACGTAGCAAAAGGCCATCCAGCCCCCTCAAGCATATTCTGCCGTTCAATGGCGGATCTGCAAGGTAACTTCATACACCCCTGTATTTGTGACTTATTCATTAATATGTATGCATGCCAAAGACAAAATATATTTCAGATTTAAAATTAACAACTGGTCCAGCATTAAATGCCAAATGGCACAAACCTGCCCTTCCAAATATCCACAACCTTTTCTGTGTAGAAGTGCTTCTTAACATTTCTCCAAAACACACTGTCCCTAATTCACAAACTATTTTCCTTTGTTCGAGAATAGACGACCAGGTTTATCTTTATCTACCCTGTGTTCTAATCTCGAGAGAGAGCAGGGCAGGCCTAATTTGCGCAGTTTGTCCTCATACCTAAACCCTGGAAGTAGAGGTATCATTCATTTAAATCTACTCTGTGTTCCTTCTTCCTTCCAAAGATGTGGTGCTTGTATCTCCTCCCAGTACTCCCAGTAAGATCTAATTAGGGTATTTCCTACCTGCAGCATAACTCCCGTGGCCATACATGAGATGAGCGCCTCACCATCTAGGAGAGCAATTATGGCCTTCCGAGAGGGCCATTAACAGCCAAACACATTGCTGTGGTTCATGAGTCACATATAGGCCAGACCTGGTAAGGATGGCCGTTTCCTTCCCTAAAGAACATGGAGTGAAACTTTAGTTTTTGATTTATTTTCTCATGAAAAATACCAAGGGAAAATGATTAATCAAGGAGGTGACCATTTCCCTGTAGATATTGCCAAAATCTACTGTAGGCTTCGTTTTCATATATTCTGACCTATTGCAAAATTTATAGGCTTCGTTTTACACCAATAATCACACTTGGTTTTTGAAATAGAAGATTGATAAATATGTAACTTTACAAAACTAGTTTTTTCCCTCTAATATCCCGAGAAACATAACAGTTCTGAAACATCTATGTCCTCAAACTAGATTAAAATGCGCGATTACAGCTTGTCGAACTGGAGTTGGGCTGTTCTTCATTCTCACAAGGTTCCTGCTTTGTTGTCCTGATGTTCTCTGTGGCATCTCCCTGATTTGAGTGACTTCTTTTAGCTTTAATGTGGGGGTGCCGGTGTTGGACTGGGTGGACAATGTCAGACATCACATGACACCAGGTTATCGTGCAAAAGGCTAATTTGAAATCACAAGCTTTAGTGGGACGTCTGACCTGCTTTTATCTCGTTATCTTGGTCATTTCTGACTGCAGTGGCTAAACAGTATTATAATGTAACAAAGTAGTTGTCATATTTTAAATTCAGTTTCTATTTCAGAATGGGTGTTACATAAAACCTTAATTGGATATTTTATATTCCTCTTTTTAATTGACCCGTCTCAAAAAAATGTTCTACTGAAACTCAGGCCTACTGTTCCACCTGAAACCTTGTTGCAATATCTCAGCAACAATAACTTCAATGTTCAGTCAAGTTGAAGCCTTGCATATCTCACCGGATTGATTGAATGTGACAGTGAATGCTGCACGCTTCTTGCTTTAATATCTCAGTTTAATTGCCTCATTAACACCGGGTCAGTGTAATCAAACAAGATAATGGTTTTGCCTACCTGGGCCGACCACACCAATGTCACGACCGACACCAGGATTTCCTATTCCATGTTCACAACGCTGCTGCTGTAGACACCACTGATGCCATCTTCCTCTACCATCACTGCCACAAGGAAGAGAAGATAAAGATGGAGACGGGGAAGAAAAGAAGACAGAAGGATGCGACCGGCCTGGCAATTGGAATCAAATGGGTTCAGAATACTGAACGCTGCCTACCCCGTCAACGCCTGGTAGCTTAAAACAAGATTTCATGAGGAAGTGGGTGAGGGACGTTCACCAAGGCTCCAGTGCTTCTCCTGTGAAGTGAGACCAGAGAGGTTCGGATTTGTTTTTTGTCAAATCCACCAGCGCGAAGTTGGAGTTCTTCTCTGACCACTATCTCCTGTTGGTCAGCAAGGGAACGTGGAATCTGAGCATATAACAGCTGATCCTAGAAAACATGGAGGAGCTGAAAAGGGAGAACCACGGAGGGAACTTCAAGACTGTCGTTATTCCCAAAGGTCTTCTGAAACGAAGTGAACTGTCCAAACTCCAGAAAAAGGTGCAGCACCTACACCTGCTGCAGGCGATGGGGTTGATGTCATGGAGGATCACCAGGAGGTGAAGAATAGCTAGCCTCACTCTACCTCAGAAGCCACCAAGGTAATCTCCCCATCCAAGGTCCACACCGTGGATTAGGATTAGCAATGCTCTCATTTGGTCTTTCAGAAATTGCACAGGGAGTGCTCTGTGCTCAGAACCTGAAGGAAGAAGGTGACTCTGCAACATTATCTCAGCCTGACATCCTGAGGATAAGCAATTCCTTTTGTGCTAGAATGTACGACACGAACCCCACAGAAAGCGCAGCCTCCTGGTCATTCCTTGCTGTCATGTAGGTCTTCGATGACAGCACACGAGAGAGGCTGCACCAACCATTATCTTTGCATTTGCTACCGAGGCCCTCGAGTTCTTCAAAAAGATTAAGACGTGCAGAAGAGACAGCTTAGCAGAACGAGTTGTGACTCGTGACTCGGTGACTCGTGATTGGCCAGGACCTGCTGGAAGTGGATAACAACATGCTTCTAACAGGTAGCCTTTGTGAATCCATGAGGAAAGTTGACCTCCTCCGCATTTACAATCAGAAGAAAAAGAGGGACGACTGACCACCATTTTCATTGCTGAATGTAAATTGAAATAATCTGATTAAGGTCATCACCAATCGACTTAGAACTGCTTTCTGCTCAGTGATGCACTCCGAGCAAACCTGATCTGTACGGTCAGCCTCACACTTCTCAGAGATAGAATCGTCTATGTGCAGGACAGGGGGGTTGGAAGTCGCCCTCATCAGCCTAGAACAGAAGGTCTTTGACAGGATCTCACACACATTCATGTGGGATGTGCTCACCAAAGCAATCTTTGGGAAAGGATTCCACAAATGAATCTGACTGTTCTACACCAACATTATCAGTTCAGTCTCAGTCAATGGTTGGGAATCAGAAAGCTTCCTGATCAGATCCACGGTCAGGCAGGGTTGCACACTTTCACCTTTCCTGTCTTATTGTTGACCTGAAGGCAACTATACAATTGTTCAAAATCATTCAGGCACTTCTTCCTCTTTAGTAATTATCTATCCACCGAGATCTTCTTTACTAAGTTTCCTCAATCTATCATTGCTCATTCATGCATCAATTTTTTTATTTAGAGTTAGGACCCGAGTTTCACACTCAAATTCTTCATTCTCAAACTGAATAAACATTTCATGCATCTGAAGATCACTCTTCCCCAATACAATAATATTGTAAATTCATGCTACTGCATTGTGTTTGCAATATTTGGTGCAAGTATATTAACTTGTTGCATGCTTACATTTGTTCTCTTGTATCAATTCATACCTGTGAGATGTAATAAGCTAGTCCTTTTACTGTGTCATTGCTGACGAAATACCTCAAGCATCATCACAAATAATAAATATAAAGGTGATATTTCGGCACTAATTGTATCACATTACTGAAACATATTTGCTATTGAGGTTTCCTAAAATTAAAAAAAGTGCTTCAGAAAGAACCCTGTTGCTGAACCTGTGAGGCAAGTATTTGATCCTGAACGTTAAGATTCTGAAGCATGGATCCAGAACACATGCTAGTTGTTTTTATCTTTTCCTCACAGATTTTTGGCTTCAAGTGGCCATCTCCAATTGCCTTCTAACTGAGACTTATCCCAGGTTTAAGGCACTCTGACTGGTTTGAGTAAATATTTCACAATGGCGATAGTATGTTTCCCCTGAAGAGTAGCAATCCCCATCCAGTTAAAGCAAAACCCACGTTTCCAATATATGTCGGTCACTCCAGCCCTAGAAACCTCACCAATAATCGAGAGATCCAAAGCCCATCATCCTTGAACCATTGTTTCCAACCACATGGTCATTGGATAAATGAATACTCAGAGTAACGAGGGGATCAGGTTTTCAAATTCCCCCCTGATTTGCCGAATATTACGTATGGGAATTCATTGCTGCTTCAACCTGTTATTGTCATGAAGTCGGTCAGGTGGACCTCAGAGGATATAAGTTCCCTGATTAGGGAAGTTAATCTAATCCAATCAGGGAGCCCTGTCTGAAATAAAAGGATGAATGACAGGGATATTGTGATGTCAAATGTCTGACTCAACAACAGGCTACAATGAAAGCTTATGTGTTTGCAAATAAAGGGTGATTAATGACAGGATGCTGGTCTCTGAAGAGTGATAACACTTCCAGACATTTTGGCGTCAATGTGCATCAGGACCTTGGTCGCTTCACTTTCCACACTTTGACGCTCTAGCCCCTGTCCCACCCCAGTCAAACCCACAAACCAAGATATGCTTAAGTTGTTCCGTGATGTTCTTGACCCGATGTACTTTTGATGCAGTATACCATCCTGGACTCTGTGAAGTTAGGTCTGATCATTCTGAAAAAGTCAGCCAATAATTTTCCCTTTGTGCACTGCTGCTATTTGATATCAAAATAGCTCCATACTTACTTTATAAATGGGGGACTAAAAATGGAGAGTTGGGAGGACATGTTCATTTGAGTACACTATCGATTGGCCAGAATGATACTGGACAGCAAGGGTTCAATGATGAGAGATCAAAATGACGCAAACCCAGAACTGAATTCCTCAAATTGAGAAGTGTCTGAGACTAATAAATGTTTCAAGAGAATAAAGGAAACTACTGGCACTAAATGGAACCAAAGGTTTCTTGATTTTGTACTAAGATAAGCATCTAAAAGTTTACTGATAGTCTGAATCTTTCCAAGACTGAAATGAACGAAGAATGTCTTACATTTCTCTACATTATATTGCACAGACTATTTTGTGCTCATTCACTCACTGATCCTGTCCTTCTCCTTCACCGCGTGTGTATGTTCTGCTTGTGTTGTATTCTGCCACTTAACATCGTATTATCAGCAAAAATAACACATGATCAGCTATTGATAGAAATTATAAATGACTGTGTCTCGAGTAATAGTCCTTGTAATACCAGCCTGACATTAAGATGACATATCTATTCCTGCTCTCTGTTTTCTGTCCTTTATCAGTCCTCACACCAAGTCCATTTCCCCATCACTACAAGCCTCTTTGACAACAATGACTCCCACAAAACATTTCCAGATTTTCACATTTCTGCATCCTTGTGTGTGCAAATCCGTCCCTGGCCTCACTGTTCCATCTCGCTTGAAACTGTTCCATCCCATCATCAGTCAAATGTTTTAGGTTTCTTCTGTGTACACGTGCAGTGCACCGCAGGGAAGAGAGAATATCTCATCCCTGTGAATTGCTTTACAGACCATGAGTGTCTCAGAGCCAGCTCTGAAACATGTCCAGGACACTCTTATCCTGGTAGGAGGTTCTGTAATGATTGGAGCTTATGTAACCATCGAGGGTGTTTTCTTCAGTGAGTTAATTTACTTGTTTCAATTACTGCCTTAATTGGCGAAATTCTGTTCCGTTCAAAAACTGAATCAGCACAAGGTGAGGAATTCTGTTGTGATGTTGGATTTAATAAACCAACAATCATCCCTTTACAAAACAGTGTCTGATAGCCAGGGAAGCCACATCCCAGTGTTGAGGAGAACGTTTCACAGAGAGACACTCAACAACTGGAATTTAATTTCCAAACTATCAAAGTCAAGGGAAGGACAACGCTGAAATGAAATGAGAGTTTAAAGTTCGAGAGCTAGTGTTGTGGTGTCAATGCTTGTATAGAGGGCAGAACAGTGACTCAGTGGTAGGCCCTGCTCCCTGACAGAGAGCGCGGATGGGTCAGTGTGGACTTGATGGGCCCATTGGCCTGCTTCCACGTTGTAAGGATTCTATCATTTTATTGAATATGAATTTTCCTCTGTTTGCTCCTGACCAATTGAGACATGTATCATCAGATAAACCAAATAAATAAAATAAAAATAATCTGTGGCCACTGGGAGTTAACACACTGGTGTTACCTGTTTGTTCAAATTATTAAATCAATGAAGTGAACCACATTGTAATGTAACAGTCCCCCAGGCGATGCCAGCAGGTATAAATGAAAGGCTTTGAGATTATATCACCTCGCCATTGAGTACAGAGACATTGCCTGCGCACAGAGATTCAGGCAGAAAATGTATTATTTGCGGAAATTATTTTACATGACCCTTCCGATTGTAACAGTCCCCGATTAGTGTAGTACACCATTGAAATTGTGTAAATCTGTCTGATGATCGGTTGCGTGTTCACACTGTCACTGACAATGATACATGGGCATAATGTGCCCAGAAGTCACATAGTGGCAGGAGCTCGGTAATTTATTATCAGATTATAGGGACCCTGTGGAATCCCCATCATCGCAGATTCTGCAAGACTTGCATGGGAAAGTATTCATCTCTTCTGAGAAGCTTCCAGAAATTTCCATTTTAATGGGAGATTACGGAGAGTTTCACTGGAATTAAGGCAAGGAATCGCTTTGGAAATGTATAAGTGGCAGTATTTTATGTAGAGAGTGCAATATTATTGAATTTCAATTGGGATTCTGGTGTTGAAGTGAATATGCAGTAGCCTTCTCTGTGCATCCGAACTTTATAATTAACTTGGAGTTATTTGTGTAATTGCAGCAATTTTTTTTTACAAGTTGTGTTTGAAGTTTGGCGATCAGCTGAATGCCTTTGTGCACGAATGAGCTTTTGTTTATTTTTGATGCTTGCAACCCAGCATGGTATTAATGCAGCCTGAAAAAAATTGCTGGTGAGTTCTGGAATTTGCAATTAAAGAAGAAACCCTGACTGAGTAAGCTTTACTTTCACGTTTATTATTTTTGTCATTTCTTTTTGTTTCTGTTAGACCCTGAAATTGAGTGGATATATAAATCTGTGCTCATGCAAATGAAATGAGAGTTTTCGTCAATGACATTACCTAGGAGAGAAACTTTAGTGTTGATCACAGACAGAAAAGCTCTGAAGTAATTGGATAAAAGCTGAGTACATTGATGCTCAGATGTGTGGTATCTCCAGGAAGCAATTGACTGCAATTCCACTTGAGAATTGGCAGTCAAAAGTCATTTAACCAAGTGATAGATATAAGGATCTTGGTGTGAATATTTTGAAGGGTTGTTTTGTTTTGATGGGTGGCTCAGTGATAAGCACTGTTACCTCACAGCACCAGGGTCCCAGGTTTGATTCCAGCCTCGGTTGACTGTCTGTGAGTTTCCACGTTCTCCCCATGTCTGCGTGGGTTTCCTCTGGGTGCTGCGATTTCGTCCCACAGTCCCAAGATGTGTAGGTCAGGTGATTTGGCCATGTTAAATTTCCAATAGGGTTAGGTGCATTGTTCAGAGGGAAATGGGGCTGTCTGGGTGGGTTAAATGACTGGAGGCCTGTGACCAGTGGAGTGCCACAAGGATCGGTGCTGGGTCCTCAACTTTTTGTCATTTATATAAATGATTTGGATGTGAGCATAAGAGGTACAGTTAGTAAGTTTGCAGATGACACCAAAATTGGAGGTGTAATGGACAGCAAAGACGATTACCTTAGATTACAACAGGATCTTGATCAGATGGGCCAATGGGCTGAGAAGTGGCAGATTGAGTTTAATTCAAATAAATGTGAACTGCTGCATTTTGGGAAAGCAAATCTTAGCAGGACTTATATAGTTAATGGTAAGGTCCTAGGCAGTGTTGCTGAACAAAGGGACATTGGAGTGCAAGTTCATGGCTCCTCGAAAGTGGAGTCGCAGGTAGATAGGATAGTGAAGAAGTCGTTTGGTATGCTTTCCTTTATTGGTCAGAGTATTGAGTACAGGAGTTGGGAGGTCATTTTGCAGCTGTGCAGGACATTTTTTAGACCACTGTTGGAATTTGCGTGCAATTCTGGTCTCCTTCCTATCGGAAAGATGTTATGAAACTTGAAATGATTCAGAAAAGATTTACAAGGATGTTGGCAGGTTTGGAGGATTTGCGCTTTAGGGACAGGCTGAACAGGCTAGGGCTGTTATCCCTGGAGAGTCGGATGCTGAGGGGTCACCATATAGATGTTTACAAAATTATGAGGGGCAATGGATAGGAAATATAGACAAAGTCTTTTCCCTGGCGTCAGGGAGTCCAGAACTAGAGGGCATAGGTTTAAGGTGAGAATGGAAAGATATAAAAGGGACCTAAGGGGCAACCTTTTAACACAGAGGGTGGTACGTGGACGGAATGAGCTGCCAGAGGATGTGGTGGAGTCTGGTACAATTACAACATTGAAAAGGCATTTGGATGTGCATATGAATAGGAAGGGTTTGGAGGGATATGGGTCAGGTGCTGGCAGATGGGGCTAGATTGGGTTTGGATTTCTCGTCGGCATGGACAGGTTGGACTGAAGGGTCTGTTTCTATTCTGCACATCGCTATGACTCCATTTAGAAGGTGATGGTATATTTGGAATTCACTTCCCAGTTTGGTTGGTGGCTTGAAGTGGCAACCCTCAACTCATTTAAAGGGAACTTGGATCTGCACCCGAAGTCTGGGAACCTTGAACGCTGTGGACCATGAGTTGGAAAATGGAATCAGAAAGGAAGCCAGTTTACTCAATTGATTCAGACGTGAATCACCTCTTTCAGTGCCATAACTTTACTCCAGTTCTGTGGGATTGAAGTAAGACTGAGGATCGTTATAGTGAGTTTTGAGAAGATTTGTAGCTCAGGTTGAGGTTTTGGATGTAGGTTTGCTCTTTGAGCTGAAAGGTATACTTCTGGACATTTCTTTAACCTACTAGGTAACATCTTCAGAGGGCCTCAGGCGAAGCAATGTTGAAAATTCCTACTTCCTATTTATATGTTTGGATATACCCAAAGAAACCCAAACATATAAATATAAAGCAGAAATTTTCAGCATGGCTTCGCCTGAGGCCCACTCACGATGTTACCCAGTAGGGAATGAAAAGTCTCGAAATGAAACTTGCAGCTCAGCGTGAAAACGTACATCCAGTGTTAAAGTGAATTCACTTGGTTGGCAGATTGGGCTGTTTCTGCGTTGTCCATTTCCAACATTGGAACACTGTAGAGAGTTAAACTGAATTCCAGATGACTGTGGTTAATTTCTACTTGTTCCCTGAAGACGTTTTTGGTTTCATATTTTTACAATGCATGAAGCAATTTTGCATGGCGAGGAATATTATTCACTAAGTTTAGGATATAATAATTAATCAAATCATTAGGTTAAGATTGCTTATTTGGGTATTCTCACGACAAAATAAAGATTTTTTTAAAGACATGCTGTGATGTATTGTTCTGTCTATGAACTGCTGAGTATTTGTATTATCACCTCCCATGTTAATTGCATCTGACATGATTAGAACACAATAGAGAGTCAGAGTAAGCTGATTTTTTTTTCTTTTGTAACGTCATATTTTATTACACAATAGATTGGAGCCGCCAAATTCAGTATTTGCAGTAGTGAACTGTCTGTTTTGTTTTGCATTATGTAGCTTATTCAAAAAGTTTCAACAAGCCAAGGCTATTTCCGTCAGACAATGCAGAGAACGCAATAAAATAGTCACATCTCCTGATTTGCATTTGGCATTGTCTGTTCACTGAATGTACAAGCAAAATTAGAACATTTGCTAAATGTGACAAGGAATTGTTCACTTCCCAAAACAAACTCTGCATGATTCAGTGAGTTAACAGATCCTCACTTTATCATCACAGATTGTGGTTTGTCCCTTCAATGATGAAACCAAACTTTCTCGGCTCTGTTAGCATCCTCCATCAAATCATTCCATCTTCTCAAGTGCAACAACTCATGTTTTTGTAATATGTTAATCAGAACATTCCAGGCAAACGTATATGGAGGACGGGAAAGACTCTGACTGTAAGTGCTGCTCCCTTAGTTGAGGTATTTTACGTGTCAGAGCTTACTGTCACGAATGTCTGGAAGACGATTGTTTTATAAGTTGGACCATTATTTTGGAAAATTGGGAAAAAGAAATATCAATGCAAGGCAAACTAAAAAGGAGGAAGATAGACAAAATTGGAAAACACATGGTCAGCAAGAGAGAGAGAGAGAGAGAGAGAGAGAGAGAGAGAGAGAGAGAGAAATAAACCATTCCTGCTGTCTGACACAGCAGTGAATCTGCACAGCTACTGCCTTTGCTGTTTGAGTGCATGCGTTTCTTGCCACCGGAGCGCATCTGGGCAAAAAACAGCAAAAATCACAGCTTCCCTTGGGGAAGCTTGTGTGTGAGAGCTCACAGCACAGGACCAGTTAAGTGCATGGTTTTTAAGTGTAACGTTGCAGGTTTTTTTTTTGCGTAAGTCAACAATAGTGAACAGACCGAGTTTTTTTTGGCTGTTTGTTATATTGAGATCTGTGTCTTGATTAAAGTGCAAGAGTATAAGGTATTGGCAATAAGTTATCACGGAGAAGTGTCTTTTATATCTGTAGGGCTGTGGTATTTTCTGGGTCTGTAGATTATTGAGGTACAAAGATGACTTTTAATGAACTGATAAACTTTTTCCTGACGGGTGTGGGAGGTTAGGGAAAGCTTCCATTTAATGATGATTATGTCTACAGTAAGTGTGTTTGGTTGTGAATCCTATCAGGTCGCCATGGATCGATTGGAGCAGCAGTTGGAGGTAAAGAGGAAATTACAGAAGGTAAGGGGTGTGACGGCTGGCATTTACAGGAAGAGGGGAATACGCCAGACACAGTCATGTAGCTGGGTCACCTCCAGGAAAGGTTGGACAGAGAAGTGGATAGTACAGGAGTCTCCGGTGGCTATCGCCATCTTAAACAAGTATGCTGCTTTGGAAAATGTCGGGGGTGATGGACTTTTAGTGAATGTGGCATGAACAGCCAGGTTTCTGACACCAAGACTGGTTCTAATGTATAAAAGGGGTACGTCAGGTTACAAGTGATCAGTTGTGATAAGGTACTGTTTAGTCAGAGGCACAGACAGACGTTTCTACGACAAACATTGAGAAATCAGAAGAGTGTGTTGCCTCGCTGGTGCCAAAATCAAGGATATCTTGGAGAGGGTGCAGAATGTTCTCAAATGGGAGAGGGACCAGCAGGAGGTCATGTGCACAGTGGAACTAATGATTTACGAAGGGAAAAGGATAACAGTCAGAATGTGGAATGTAAGAAGTTCGGCAGTAATTTAAAATAAGGAGCTTGGAGGGAGTGATTTTGGATTACTCTCGCTGCCACGAGCGAGTGAGTGGAGGAATGGGAGGATAGAGGCTGAGGAGCTGGTGTTACAAAGAAGGATACACACTTTGGTATCATTGGTATCTCTGCTGGAGTAGAAGTGACCTGTATAAGGAAGATGGATTGAACAAGAATTAAAAGGGGACTATTACACTGGCAGGGAGATTTTCTCGAGTTGCCCAGGAAGATTTAAACTAATAAGGTTGTGGAGTGTTGGGAATTCGGGCAGTGTCTGGGACCCAGGGAGATAGTGAGGTTCGAGATTAGTCTGATGTTGATGCATTTGCAAAATGGAGGAGGTTAAACAGTCAGGGCAGGCAAGAGCAAAGCAGAGAACGAGATAGAACTGAGAAATTAAACTAAGTTTATTACAATACAAGCGGACAACAGGGAAGGCAGATGAACTTCGAGATGGTTAGGAAGATGGAATATGGATGTCGTAGCATTTAGAAAGACATGGCTCAGGGCAGGACAGAACTGGCAGCTTATTGCTGTAGAATACAAAGGCTGTCGTAAGGAAAGAAAGGGAGCTAAGAAAAGAGGGAATTTGTGTTTTTGATAGTAGTTAACATTACAGCTGTAATTAGACAGGATATTCCTGCGATTATGTCCAGGGAAGATATTCATGTGGAACCGAGAAATAAGAAAACGATGGTAAGTGGGAAGTCGAAACAAAATTCGAAAGAAGCTATCAGTTATCTGTCAGAATAATAGAGTGGTAATAGCAGGGGATTTTAACGTTTCAAACACAGTCTGGGACAGCCAGAATGTTAAGGGTTGAGCTGGAGAGGAAATTGCTAAGTGTGTACATGAAAAGTTTCTGATTCAGTATGCAGATGTAGATACTCGTGCAGGCTCAAAGCTTGACTTGCTCTCACCAAATAAGGCAGGCCAGGAGACTGAATTGTCAGTGGGGGCCAGCCCATAAATCTATTAGTTTAAAAATTGGCCAATTTTGAAAGTACCTGACAAGAACTTTCAAGAGTTGTCTGCAAGGAAATGTTTGTAGGTGAAGCGATGGTTAGAAAATGGGAAGCCTTCAAAAATGAGATAACAAGGGTCCAGACATGGTATGTTCTTGTTCGGCTGAAAGGCAAGACTGGTAGGTGTAGAAATGCTGGATGATGGGAAAAATTGAGGTTTTGGTAAAAAGAAGGATGCATATGTCAGGGATAGATAGCAGAGATCAAGCCAATACTTACAGGAGTATGAGGGGAGTTGGAGTATACTTAAGAGGGAATGGATGTAGGTTTGCTTGCTGAGCTGGAAGGTTCATTTTCAGACATTTCGTCACCATACAAGGTAACATATTCCATAAGTCTCAGAATGAAACACTGGTGTTTTCGCACTAGTGTTTTCTCTGGCTTTCGAATTTGTTTGAATTTCCTTGGGTGGGTGCTGTCATTTCCTGTTGTGACATCATTTCCTAGAGTAATGTCATTTCCTTTTTTTAAGGTTTGGTAAATCTTCTCAAAACTCGTTAACTTAAGAGGGAATCGGCAGGGCAAAAAGCGGACGTGAGATATCTTCGGCAGAAAGTGTTCAGGAGAATCCTAACGGATTTCATAAGTATATTAAGGACAGAATTGTAACGCAGGAGAGAATAGAACTCCTGAAGCAGCATTTGGCAGCCTGTCTGTGGAAATGCAGGAGATGTGAGCAATAGTAAACAAGCATTTTGCATCTTTGTTTACTACGCAGAAAGGCATGGTTGATACAGAATGTTGGAAAACAGATGCTGACATCTTGAAAAATGCCGAGATTGCATCAGATGTGATGCTGGATATCTTAAAAATCATGAGGTTGGATAAATCCCCAGGACCTAATGAGGTGTCCTCTCAATCTCTTTGGGAAGCGAGGGAACTGATTGCCAGGGGACTTGCCGAGAAATTTGTATCAATTAAAATTGGGTGAGGCGCTGGAAGACTGGTGGTTGGCGAACATAGTGCCACTATTTAAGAAAGGTGAGAAGGAAAAGCCAGGGCAGTGTGGACTAGTGAGCCTGACATTGGTGGTGGGCAAGCTGTGAGAGTGAATCTGCATGGACAGGATTTGCATGTATTTGGAATGGCAAGGACTGTTTGGGGCAGTTGACATGCCTTTGTACATGCGCTATCATGTCTCACCAACTTAACTGAGTTTTTTGAAGAAGTATCAAAGTGGATTGATGAGGCAGAACAGTGGACGTGATCGATATGGACTTCAGGAAGGTGTTCAAACTGGTTTGTCATGATAGACAAATTCGTAAGGTTAGCTGGCATTGAACTCAGGGAGACCCAGCTATTTGGATACAAAACTGGCTTGGAGGTGGAAGACAGAGAGTGGTGGTGTTGGCTCGCTTTTCAGACTGGAGGCCTGTGACCAGTGGTGTGAGTGGAATTGATGCTAGATTCACAGCTTTTTGTCATTGATATAAATGGTTTGAAATTAACAACTTACATTCTAGTTCGTAAGTTTGCAGATGACACCAAATATAAAGTGAGATTTGACAGAGAAGAAGGTTGATCACATGAGCCAATGATCCGAGGAGTCCCAGATAGAGTTTAATTTAGATGAATATGAGGTGCTACACTTTGAAAGGCAAATCGGAGCAGGAAATATACAGTTATTGATAAGGTCCTGGGCTTTGTTGCTGAACAAAGAGACCATACAGTGCAAGATCATAGATCATTGAAAATGATTTCTGAGATAGAGAGGTTGGTGAAGACGATGTTTGGTATACTCTGGTTTATTGATCAGAGCATTGAGTCCAGGAATGGGGAGATCATATTGTGGCTGTGCAGGACATTGGTTAGGCTATGTTTAGAATATTGTGTGCAGTTTTATTCTCCCTCCAAGAATGTTAGAAAATTTGAAAAGTTTCAGAAAAAATGTTGCCAGGGTTGGAATATTGGAAGTATAGGAATAGGCTGAATATGCTGGGGCTGTTTCCCCTGGAGTATCGTAGGCTGATGTGTAACCTTATGCAAGTTTATGAAATCGTGAGAGGCATTGAAAGAATTAATAGAGAGAGTCTTTTTCTCTGTTATGGAGGAGTCTAGAACTAGAGGGGATAGGTTTACAGTGAGAGGGGATAAATTTAAAAGGAATTGAATGGGCACCTATTTCATGGTGCGGTTGTGGAATGAATTACCAGAAGAAGTGGTGGTGGCTGGGACAATTACATAATTTAAAAGGTATCTGGATGGGTACATAAATGGAAAGAGTTGAGAGGGGTACATGGGTAAATAATACTGGATTAATTTAGGTTTTGTGTTCGGCATGGATAATTTAGACTATAGTGTCTGTTTCCGTGCAATACTACTCCATGTGTCTAACCATGGCCAGAGTGCTAAGAACAAGCGAACAAATGTTCCATAGCAGTTGAGTATCAACACTTTAAATTTGACTTCGCTTTTTGAAATAAATCCATGCCTTTTTGTTGCAATTATAGCGTTTTGTTTGCAAGGAGAAATCTAAGATGGCGTTTTGAGTTCAGTGACCCATGTTCAGATGAAGATGTTCTGATGAAGCATGATTCCATTCACCCTGTTTCTCTCTCCACAAATACTACAATACTTGTTAGGTGTTGTGGTTCTGTTCGCCGAGCTGGAAGTTTTTGTTGCAAATGTTTCGTCCCCTGGCTAGGCGACATCATCAGTGCTTGGGAGCCTCCTGCGAAGCGCTTCTTTGATGTTTCCTCCGGTGTTTATAGTGGTCTGTCCCTGCCGCTTCCAGTTGTCAGTTTCAGCTGTCCGCTGTAATGGTTGGTATATTGGGTCCAGGTCGATGTGTTTGTTGATGGAGTTTGTGGATGAACTCTCAGGGGAATGTAGCATGAGCAGCCAAGTTTCTGGTACCGAGACTGACTCTAATGAAACAAGGGGTATGTTGTGGTTCTGTTCGCCGAGCTGGAAGTTTTTGTTGCAAACGTTTCGTCCCCTGGCTAGGCAACATCATCAGTGCTTGGGAGCCTCCTGCGAAGCGCTTCTTTGATGTCTCCTCCGGTAGTTTGGCTAGTCCTTTTGGTTGTGGTATGTCCTCGTTCCGTGGTCTTTCTCTTAGGCATCTGTTGTTGAAGTTGCGCGGGTATCCGTTTTTGGTGAATACCTTGTATAGGTGTTCCTCTTCTTTTTTTTTTGCAGTTCTGGTGTACTGCAGTGTGTTGTGGCCCTTTTGAATAGTGTCCTGATGCAGCTTCGTTTGTGTGTGTTGGGGTGGTTACTTTCATAGTTTAGGACTTGGTCTGTGTGTGTGGCTTTCCTGTATACCCTTGTAGTGAAGTCTCTGTACCATTGTACAAAGAACACCCAATGGAGAATTCACTACAAGTTGTGAATTGGAGCTGTTTCAGTTTATATATCAAAGTAGTGAATTGGAGCTGTTTCAGTTTATATATAAAAGTTGTGAATTGGAGCTGTTCCAGTTTATGTGTATAGATATTATTTTGTGTTGGAGCTGCTTCAGGTGATATATAAATATAGTTGTGTACTGGAGCCGTTTCTGTTTATATGTAAGTATTAGTGTATTTTGAAGGTGTGCCTGCATCCTTCCCGGCAGCAATACTATATCTGATGAGTGGATCGGCTGCTGAGCCCCCACAGTGCTGTGGGATGAATTTGCTGTTCCAGCGCCCGGCAGTGGGACGGCAACAAACAGCAACACTTTATACGTGTTTGTGGTTGATGGAATGCTTTGGACAGTACAGCCGGTCTCTGGTTATTGTGGGGCAGAACACACATTCTGAAGAGCATCAGGGAAGATAGAGAGAGTGAGGGAGAGGGCTAAAGATTGTAATCGGGAGAGAATTCAACGGAGGATAAATGGTATCGGATTAAATAGACAATAATTAGTAAAGGATTACACAGAGAAAAATAACGGGAGGGTTACACAGAGGATATGGAAATCGGCTTCCGTACAACGTCATCGAAAAGGTTCAAATGGAGTTTCGAATATAACTGTTGGTGGAAAGTGTTAATTACAGGAAAAGGGAGAGGAATTGTTCTCAAGCAGCAGGAAAACGGTTAAATAGAGAGTTCAATAGAAGGCAATAGAGAGGGTAAAATGGAGTATAATAGAGAGAAAATTGAAAACAAAGCAACTGGGATACGGTTGAACGCAGAAAAGGGGAAGAATCTAATATTAAGAAATAGGGGGAGAACTAAATAGAGAGCAATGAGGTGAGGGTTGAATACATGAGAGCAGGAAGAGGATTCAGTGCAGGGGAAGAGGAGAATTTAAATGCAGAATGTACTGGGTTAAACAGAAAGCAGTAGTGAGAGGGTTAATTAGAGAACAATAGGGAGTAACCTGAATGCAGAGATTGTCAAAGTTTGTGATGGGTAGGGTTTAAATTTAGCAGGGTCAGTGGAGAGTAGTTATGAGAGCATTAAATGTCAAGTAATAGGGGCATAATTAAATAGCGAAAAATGGAGAGGATTAAAAACAGGGTAAGAGGGAGGTGCTTTGATAGAGGGGAATAGAGAGGATTAAACGTAGGAGAAGACAGGATTAAGTGAAGAGTTATTAGGGTTGTACTCATAGCAGACTAAGAAGAAGAGGATTACTTACAGCGCAGGGAATAGAGAGGACTGAATGCAGATAAAGTCTTAAATATAGAGTAATAGGGAAAGTTTCAAATACAGAGAGAGAAGATGAAAGAGAAATCAGGAGAAATTTAAACAATGGGGAAGAGTGTGGGTTACATACAAGGGAACAGCGATATAAGTAAATGCAAATTAACAGGGAAAGGTTTGCATACAGAGAAATATAAATGCTTAAATATAGGGACATTGAGTGGCAAAATGCAGGGCAATAGCAATGAATAAATACAGGGAAATAGAGACTATTTCTCGCTTTAATCAATTTGACGGCAGTGGTGGTGATGGGCACAGTCCTCTCTTCAAATTTCCAGACATCAACATTGAGTCTTGGCTCTCACTGCGTCCATTCCCACAAACAATTGCCTCCGTGTTGCACTGTCTCCCGGGACTACCTCTTCTCATCTCACCGACTGCTCACTCATTCCCATTCCAGTTGTCATTACACACCATACAACCCTACTCCTCGTGCCTTCCCTTTCCCTCCTATCTTTGCTTTATCATGTCGAACAGTGTGGACTGACGTTATGCCCTTCTGCTTTTCTTGTGCTCAGGAGTAGGAATGAAAGGCCTTCTGCTCTTCATCTTTACCAATTCAGAATGAGCAAAAGTGCCTCCTCTACTTCCGCTGCATCGTTCTCAAGAAGAGTTTTTTTTATAATTTCGTCACAGGATGAGGGCATCGCTGGCCAGCACCAGCATTGATTGCCATCCAAAATTACTTTGAGCGCTGTTAAGTGTCAACCACGTTGTTGTACGTCTGGAGACATGTGCACTTCTGACCGAGTAAGGATGCAGATTCCCCCCTCTGAAATGCATGAACTCATTAACAAGCGACTTGAATTCATCATTCGACTCTTAAATTTTCAATAGTCATTGTGTTTAAACTTTATCATCTTCCACAGCGATATTTGAACTTGAGTGTCCAGAACTTGATTTGGTTGCCTGCCTGAATAGAGAGCGATAATTCTGCTAAGCCATCACCTTTATCTCACTGAAGATCTCGTCCTGTGTAACAGGCCCGAGAAGGGGCTGAATAAAAGCTGAAGGAACTGTTAATGCTCTTAATCAGAAGCAAAAGCTAATTCTTGGAAGAAATCAGCACATCTGCCAGCATCTATGCAAATAAATCAGAGCTGAATGGCCTCCTGTACCAGAGTAACAGGCCGGAGTAGAGCTGAATGGCCAACCTTTTCCAGTGGGGTAGACTGGAGAAGGCACTGAATAGCCTCATCCTGTTCGTGTGGGACAGAGTAGAGAAGGAGTTGAATGGCCTCTTTCCATCCCAGTATTGTTGGGTCTGTTTATGCCAACAGCAGACTCATTCATCATTGAAAACTAAGCAATGCTTTATCCCCTGAATTTTTTTAAAAAATCAGTCCATGAAATGTCTAAGTCTCTGCCTATTTGTTCTCCATATGTTCATGTGCATTTTACCCCTTTAACTAGTGAAATAGGCAGGCAAATGGCAGATAATGTTGGAAGTAAGAACGCTTCATTCTTTTCGGTGGAGATAATATAAATTAAGTGGCTGAATTCTGGTGGGGACTTAATATCAAGACTTGGAGGTGTACACTTTTTTTTTGGAAAGTTACTGGGAAGGTTGAGAAGGTTTGTCAAAAATACGCCGTCCAAAGTCGAATGGAATGCAAAGGAGAGTGAATTGTTATTTAACCTGTATAAATCACCGCTTCAGACACAGTTGGAGGACACAGCCCAGATTTGAACTCTTGAATATCATATGACTTGCATGCGTTAAACCTGAGCTCTGCCCATTCATTCACACCGAATTTTAGGTAGGATGTCAATGCAGTGGATACTTCGAAATGGCACGTTTTCTCAATATTTCTACTGCTGTTTCACAGCACCAGGGATCGGGGTTTGATTCTCACCTCGGGAGACTATCTGTGCACGTTCTTGCCATGTTTGCGTGGGTTTTCTCTGGGTGTTCTGGTTTTCTCCCACAATCCAAAATATATGCAGGTCAGAAAAATGAGCCAGGCTGAGCTGCTCATGGTGTTCAAGGATGTGTAGGTTAGGTATATTCGTCATGGGTAAGTATAGGGCAGGGGGATGTGGCTGGGTGGTTTACACTTCAGAGGGTAAGCATGGTCTTGTTAGGCTGACGGGTCTAATTCCACACTTTAGGGATCGTATTCTAGGCTGGGAGAGGCGGTTTGTAGTCATGGGAACTAAATAACAGGACATTAAGCCCCCGTGAGCAGGTCACAGCATTCAGTGCCTGATTTGTGTTTGTGCCTTATCCCTTACTAACTAGGCTTAAGAAAAAGAAATATATCCCAGATATAAAATTAACATCTAATCCAGCATCCACTGCCCTTTGTGGAAGAGGCTTCCCACCATCCAATACCCTTTCTGTGTAGCAGTGCTTCCTAACATCTCTCCTGAACACATTGGTCCTGCATTGCAGACTATATACCTTTGTGTTTGAATCCTCATACAGTGGATATCCTTATAAACCCGAGCTTCCAAGTTCTGGAGAAAGGTGGCCTAATTTATACTCTCCCACATTAATGGTTGGAGAACCGTAAAGACCTTCTTTTTGGCTCCCTCAGACTTGCAGTAAATAGCCAAGGGGAACACGAAGCGGATCTTTATTCTCTAAGGTCCTCTAAATGTGAGAGAGAAATGGGGACAACTGTCAAAACGACAGAAAAGCGTGCAGAATCTACTCCAAGTGCAGACCATGGGTGTCAATGCCACGGAGGATTTGCAGGAGGTGAACAGCCAGAAAGCCTCACTCTTTACCTCCGAAGCCATCAAGATAATCTCCCGGTCCGGGGTCCACACTGTGGAACAGTTCGGGACGCGCTAACGTTTGGTCTTCGAGAAATTGCACAGGGAGAGCTGGATGCTCAGCAGCCTGAAAGAGAGAAAAATCACTCTGTAACATTATCTCAGCCTGACATCCTGAGGATAAGCAAAACCATTTGCGCCATGTTACATGACATGAATCTCACAGATAGCGCAGCTTCCGGTCATTACTTCCAATTGTGTAGGTTTAAAATGACAACATGCGGGAGAAGCTGGACCAGCCGCTATCTCTGGAGATGCTGACCAAGGCTCTCGACTCCTTAGAAAACAGAGAGCCTCGCAGAAGTGATAGCTTACCAGCCAGAGTTGTATTCGACTCTGTGGGAGTTGATTGGCCAGGACCTGGTGAAAGTGGACAACAGGGAAATTGAGATGTTGAATATCTGTCTCAGTGAGCGGCCACTGTCAGAAACTGTGCATTTGTAAATAAAGGGTGATTAATGACAAGATGCTAGACTCTGAGCATCGATTTCACTCCCAGACATTGTTGGCGCCAATGTGCATCAGAATCTTGGGTTCTTCATGTTCCACACTTTCCCACTCCAGCCCCTGTCCCACTCCAGCAAACCCCACCCACCAAGATGTCCTTCGGTTGTTCTGTGATATTCTTAACCCTCGGCACTGTTGAGACTATATACCATCCTGGACTCTGGCTAGTTAAAACTGATGATTTTGAAAGAGTCAGTCAGTCATGTTAGCTTTGTGCATGCTGCCATTTGAAGTTAACACAACACCGAATTAACTTTATAAATAAGGGAAAAAAGAAACAGAAAGTAAATACTGGAGAGCTGGGGCTCAGTGTCCATTTGAATGCAGCATTTATTCACCAGATTGATAGCTGGACAACAAGGGTTCAATTGTGAGCGACTGAGATGACGCAAACCCTGTGGTTCAATTCCTTGATTTAAAAGGATTTTAGATGAGTAAAGTTTTCCAAGAATCATGGAAACGTCTGGCGATGAATGGACCGAAAGGCTTCTTGTTGCCTCTTGCTTTAGGATGAGAAAAATCGCCTGAAATTTTGTCGATGGCATGAAACTATTCCAAGACTGAAATGAATGAACAAAGCCTCACATTTCTCTCCATTATACTGCAAGACTCTTTTGTCCTCCTGTACTCACTGAACCTGCCCTTGCCCTTCTCAGCGCTCCTACATCCTCCTTTGCTTTTTACTGTCAACTTAATATTGTATTACGATCAAAGGTAATGCATGATCCCATTATCTAAGTCATTGATAGAGATTATCAATGTCAGTGTCGCAAGAAAAGATCATTGTGTCACTCGCTAATACCAGCCTGACATTATGGTAGTGACATATTTACTCCTGCTCTGTTTTTTCTCCTCTATCAGTCCTCACACCAAGTCCCATTTCCCCACCTCAACGGGCGTATTTGAAAACATTGACCCCACTCAATCATTTCCAGAATTGTACATTTCTACATCCTTGTATTTGCAAATCCCTCCTTGGCCTCACTCCTCCATCTCGCTTGAAACTGTTCTATCCCATCATCCGTAAGATGTTAGGTTTCTTCTCTGGACATGTGTAATACACTGCAGGTGACAGAGAATAACTCATCCCGACGTCTTGCTTTAGGGATCATGTGTGATACAGAGTTAGCTCTGAGACATGTCCGGGGCGCTCTTACCTTGGTAGCAGGTTCTGTATTGATTGGAGCTTATGTAACATTTGAGGGCATTTTTCATTGAGTTATTTTTACCTGGTTCAATTACTGCCTTGTGTGGAGAAATTATGTTCGAATCAGACACTGTCTGTGCACAAGGAGAGGAATTGCGATGATATATTCATTGAGACCGACAGAAACCATTAACCAACGATGATCCCTTCACAGAATGGTCGCTGATAACCATGGAAAATACATCCCAGTGTTGAAGAGAACGTTTCTCAGAGAGACACTCAACAACTGGGATTTAATTTCCAAATGATCAAAGTCAAGGGGAGGACAACACTGACATGAAATGAGAATTCGATAGATATATTCGTATAAACCACAGTTGTAAAAATAATCTGCTGCCACTGGGAGTTAACTCACCGCTGTCACCTGTTTGTTCAAATTCTTAAATAAATGAAGTGAAACACATTGTAATGTAACTGTCCCCCAGGCGATGCCAGCAGGTATAAATGAAAGGCTTTGAGATTACATCACCTCGCATTGAGTACAGAGAGATTGCCTGCGCACAGAGTTTCAGGCAGAAAATGACATTTTCACTTTATTACTTGCGGAAATTATTTTATATGACCCTTGCGATTGTAACAATCCCCGGTAAGTGCAGTACACCATTGAAATTGTGTCAATCTGTCTGATGGTGGGCTTCGGGTTCACTCTGTCACTGACAATGATATATAGATAGGTTGTGCCCAAAATTCACACAATGGCTGGAGCTCGGTAATTTATCATCAGATTACAGGGACCCTATGGAAACCGTGTCATCGCAGATTCCACAGGAATTGCTTGGGATATTATTCATCTCTCCTGAAAACCTTCCAGAAATGCCCATTTCAATCGTAGACTACGGAGAGTTTCAATGGAATTAAGGCAAGGAATCACTTTGGAAACAGAGAGCGATGATATTATATGCAGAGAGTGCAATATTAGTGAGTTTGTGTTTGGTTCTGGTGTTGAAGTGAATAAGCAGTGGGCTTCTCTGTGCATCTAAAGTTTATAGTTGCCTTGGATTTATTTGTGTAGTTGCTGCAGTTTCTTTTAAAGATTGCGTTTGAAGTTTGGCGATGGGCTGAATGGTTTTGTGTGCGAATGAGCTTTTGTTAAGTTTTGATGGTTGCAACCCAACATGGCATAATGGGGCCTCAAAAACTTTGTAGGTGAGTTCTGGAATTTTCAATTAAGGAAGAAATCCTTACTGAGAAAGCTTTACTTTCAATTTTATCATTTTTATCATTTAGTTTTGTTGCTGTAAGACCCTGGAACTGAGTGGCTGCATAGACCTGTGCCTATGCAAACGAAACGAGACTTTTCGTAAATAGCATTACCTTGGAGTGAAGGTTTTGTGTTAGCCACAGACTGTAGTGTTGTGACCAAAGAAAAGCTCTGAAGATTTTTTTTTAAGCTGAGTATATTGATGCTCAGATGTGCGGTAGCTCCAGTAAGAAATTGACTGCAATTCCAGTTGAGAATTGGCAGTCAAAAGTCATTTTGCCAAGTGATAGATACGACGATTCTGGTGTGAATATGTTTTGAGGGCTGTTTTGTTTGAACGGAACTGGGAGTCGGGTTTTGTGTAAAATGTGAAAATCGTGGCCTTTCGTTTCATATATGCATTGTTTTGAGATTAATGACAATTATACTTCTGCTGTGTGTTCATTGCCTTTAAATCTGTTTTATACGTACGTAGTTTGCTTTATTCTGCTTTACCATCATTTCTTTAGCAATAAATTTCATTTTTAAAGGATGTAATATTTACAGCATTGTGTGTTTACGATACAGCAAGAGATCACTTTGTTAAATCAACACAAACAAGGTCATGTGTCATCAGCTTGGATTTCTGTCGAGTATCGAGGTGTGCTCTGTAATTAATCACCTGATATCAAAACAGAAGGGAGTCTGTTAAACACTTAGACTGTCTGAAACTGATAAACTACACCCAAACCTCAAATAAATTGTGCCCAAAGAATATCCGTTCAGATCCATCATATGCCACAGATCCCGATCAGAGATTCACATTGAGATGTAATTACATATTATTCCTCCCAACATTACTTCTCTCTCACTGCGCACCAGCGCCAACAAAAAAAAATACCGCACACTTTCCCGACCTGTAACACTGGAACTACATAAGGCACTGGCTGGCTCCCTGCTGCGGTTTTGTGCACAGTGCTGGTTATGAGACAGCAGTGAGAACTGAATTGCACTGAGGAGAGTATAGAAGAGATTTACAAGAAAAAAGATAGTGTTTGGGTCAACTCGTAAACAGAGTGGAATGAGAATTGACGTGATTGAGATGTAGAAAATAAGGAGGCTCTTGAATGGAGACTCATCTCCCCAAACGCAGGACCATTTATCAGGAGACGCAGAGAATGAATAATTGATGGAAGCTATGTAGGGGACATGAGGCGTACAATTTCATTCAAAAGCTGACGGTGCATTTGGAATTCACTTTCCAGTTTGGATAGTGGCGTGAAGTGGCAACCCTCAACCATTTGAAAGGGAACTTGGATCTGCACCTGAGGTGTAAAAACCTTCAACGCTGTGGACCAGGTGCTGCAAAATGGGATCAGAGCAGGTAGCCAGTTTACTCAATTAATGCAGACATGAATAACCTCTTTCAGTGCCATAACTTTCCTGTAGTTCTGTGGGACTGAAGAAAGACTAAGGAGTATTAAAGTGGATTCGCTCAGTGGGCAGAATGGGCTGTTGCTGCGTTGTCCATTTCCAACATTTTAAAACTGCGAAGTGTTAAATTGAATTTCAGATGACTGTGGCTAATTTCCAGTTGTTTTCCTGAAGAAGTTTTTGTGGCTTCCTATTTTTTACACTGCATGAAGCAGTTTTGCCTGAGGAGGATTATTGCGAACTACGTTTAGAAGATATGAATGAATCAATTCATTAGGTTAATATTGCTTACCTTATTTAGGCATTCTCATTACAAAATAAAGTTTTTTAAAAAAGAACGAATTATGAAATCTTGTTCTGTCTACTAACTGCTGAGTATTTGTATTAACACTTCCCATGTTAATTGCACCTGACATGATTAGAGCACAATAGAGAGTCAGAGACACCTGATTATTTTTTAACGTCTTATTTTATTACACAATGGATTGGATCCGCAAAATTCGGAATTTGTAGTAGTGACGCTGTCTGTTTTGTTGTGCATTATGTCGCTTATTCAAAAAGTTTCAAAAAGCCTATCCCCAAGACAATTTCAGTCAGACAATGCAGATAACGTAATAAAATAGGCACATCTACTGATTTGTATTTGGCATTATCTGTTCACTGAATGTACAAGCAAAAATGGAACACTTTCTAAATATGACAAGGAATTGTTCACTTCCCAAAACAAACTCTACAGGATTCAGTGAGTTAATAGATCCTCATTTTATCATCACAGATTGTGGTTTGTCCCTTCAATGATGAAACCAAACTTTCTCGTTTCTGTTCGCATCCTCCGTTAAACCATTCCATCTTCACAAGTGCAACAACTCATGTTTTTGCAGATCAGAACATTCCAGGCAAACCTATATGGAGGACGAGAAAAGACTGTGGCTGTAAGAGCTGCTCCCTTAGTTGAGGTATTTTACGTGTCAGAGCTGACTTTCACGAATTCCTGAAAGATTATTAATTTGCAAGTAGGTGGACTGCTTTGGATAATTGGGGAAAATAAATATCAAAGCCAGGCAATAAGAAGGACGTTAGACAAAGTTGGAGACCACATGGTCAGCCAGAGGGAAATGGAGAGAGAGAGAGAGAGAGAGAGAGAGAGAAACTATTACTGCTGTCTGAGACCGCAGTGAATCTGCACAGCTCCTGTCTTTGTTGTTTGAGTCCCTGTGTTTCTGGTCATCAGAGTGTACCTGGGAAAGCAAACCCAGCAAAAATCACAGCTGCCCTTGGAGGAACTTGTGTGTAAGAGATCACAGCACAGGAGCAGATGAGAGCATAGTTTTTAAGTATAATTTTCCTGCCTTTTTTGTGTCAGTCTACAACAGCAAGTGGAGCGAGTTCATTCTTGGGTATTTGTTTTATTTAGTTCTGCCTCTTGAGTAAAGTATAAAAGTATAAGTCATTGGCAATACTTTAGCCCGGAGAAGTGTATTTTAGAGCTCTAGGGCTGTGGTATTGTCTGGGTCTGTAGATTATTGAGGTGCAAAGATGACTTTTAGTGGACTGATAAACTCTTCCTAGGAAAGCTTCTATTTACTGAAAATTATGTCTACAGTAAGTGTGTTTGATTTTGAATCCTATTAACTCGATTGGAGAAGCAGTAAGAGGTAAAGGGGTATTTACAGGAGGTAGGGAATGTGATGGCTAGCATTTACAGTAGGAGGGGAAAACCGCAGATATAATGATGTAGATGGGTCAGCTCCAAGAAAGGTTGGACAGAGAGGTGGATCGTGCAGGAGTCTCCGGTGGCTATCGCCATCTTAAACAAGTATGCAGCTTTGGAAAATGTCGGGGGTGATGGACTCTTCGAGAATGTGGCATGAACTACCAGGTTTCTGACACCAAAACTGGCTCTAATATATAACAGGGGCATGCCAGGTTACAAGTGATCAATTGTGATAAGGCACTGTCCAGCTAGAGGCATAAACAGACATTTCTACGACAAACATTGAGAAACCAAAATGGAATGTTGCCTCGCTGGTGCCAAGATCAAGGATGTCTTGGAGAGGGTGCAGAATACTCTCAAAGGGGAGAGGGACCAGCAGGAAGTCGTGTGCACAGTGGAACTAATGACATACGAAGGGAAAAGAATAAAATTCAGAATGTGAAATATAAGAAGTTCGGCAGTCATTTAAAAGGAGGTGCTTGGGGGAATGATTTTGGATTACTTTCGGTGCAATACAAGCGGACCAACGGGGAAGGCAGATGAACGTCGGGATAGTGAGGAAGATGGAATAGGATATCATAGCAAATTATAAAGACGTGGCTCAGGGGAGGACAGGACTGACAGCTTAATGCTGTCGAAAGGAAAGAAACGGAGCAAAGAGGAGAGGGAATTTGTGTTTTTGATAATGGATAACATTACAGCTGTAATTAGACAGGATATTCCTGAAATTATGTCCAGGGAAGATATTTGTGTGGAACTGAGAAATAAGAAAACGATTAGCACCTTATTGCGATTGTATTATTGACCCGCGAATGGTAAGTGGGAAGTCGACAAAAAAATTCGTAAGGAGATATCAGTTATCTGTAAGAATAATAGGGTGGTAATAGTAGGGAATGTTAACGTTTCAAACATAGTCTGGGACTGCAGAATGTTAAGGGTTGAGATGGAGAGGAAATTGTTAAGTGTGTAGGATAAAATTTTCTGATTCACTAAGCAGATGTAGGTATTGGTGCAGTCTCAAACGTTGACTTACTCTCAGGAAATAAGGCAGGCCAGGTGACTGAGGCGTCACTGGAGAGCACATTCTGGCAAGCGAACATAAATATATCAGTTTAAAAAGTGGCCAATTTTTAAAGTACCTGGCAAGAACTTTCAAAAGCTGACTTCAGGGGAGATGTTCGAAGGTGAAGCGATGGTTAGAAAATGAGATGCCTTCGAAAATGAGATAGCAAGGGTCCAGAGACAGTATGTTCTTGTTAGGCTGAAAGGCAAGACTGAAAGGTGCAGGAATGCTGTATGATGGGAAAAATCGCGGTTTTGGTAAAAAGAAGGACGCATATGTCAGGGATAGACAGCAGAGATCGAGTCAATACTGACAAGAGCATGAGGGGAGCAGGAGAAGACTTAAGAGGGAATGGATGTAGGTTTGCTCGCTGAGCTGGAAGATTCATTTTCAGACATAGAGTCATAGAGTGATAGAGATGTTCAGCATGGAAACGCACTCTTCAGTCCAACCTGTCCACTCCAAACAGATATCCCAACCCAATCTAGTCCCACCTGCCAGAACCCGGCCTATATCCCTCCAAACCCTTCCTATTCATGTACCCATCCAAATGCCTCTTAAATGTTGCAATTGTACCAGCCTCCACCACATTCTCTGGCAGCTCATACCATACACGTACCACACGCTGCGTGGAAAGGTTGCCCCTTAGGTCTCGTTTATATCTTTCCCCTCACACACTAAACCTATTCCCTCTAGTTCTGGACTCCCCGATCCCAGGGAAAAGACTTTGTCTATTTATCCTATCCATGCCACTCAATTTTGTAAACCTCTATAGGGTCACACCTCAGCCTCCGACAGGTAAAACAGCCCCAGCCTGCTCAGCCCCTCCCTATAGCTCAAATCCTCCAACCCTGGCAACATCCTTGTAAATCTTTTCTGAACCCTTGCAAGTTTCAAAACATCTTTCCGATAGGAAGGATACCAGAATTGCACGCAATATTCCAACAGTGGCCTAACCACTGTCCTGTACAGCCGCAACATGACCTCCCAACTCCTGTACTCAATACTCTGACCAATAAAGGAAAGCATACCAAACGCTTTCTTCTCTACCCTATCTACCTGTGACTCCACTTTCGAGGAGCTATGAACCTGCACTCCAAGGCCTCTTTGTTCAGCAACACTCCCTAGGACTTTACCATTAAGTGTATAAGTCCTACTAAGATTTGCTTTCCCAAAATGCAGCACCTCGCATTTATCTGAATTAAACTCCACCTGCCACTTCTCAGCCCATTGGCTCATCTGATCAAGATCCTGTTGTAATCTGAGATAACCCTTTTTGCTGTCCACTACACTTCCAATTTTGGTGACATCTGCATACTTGCTAATTATACCTCTTATGCTCGCATCCAAATCATTTATGTCAATGACATAAAGTAGAGGACCCAGCTCCGAGCCTTGTGGCACTCCACTGGTCACAGGCCTCCAGTCTGAAAAACAACCCTCCACCACCACCCTCTGTCTTCTACCTTTGAGCCGGTTCTGTATCCGAATGGCTAATTCTCCATTTATTCCATGAGATCTAACCTTGCTAATCAGTCTCCCATGGGGAACCTTGTCGAACGTCTCACTGAAGTCCATATAGATCTCAACCTACTGCTCTGCCTTCATCAATCTTCGTTGTTACTTATTTAAAAAAATTAGAACAAGGTAACATATACAGTGAGCCTTCGAATGAAGCACTGGTATTGTCTCTGGCGTCCTACTTATATGTTTGATTTTCCTTGGGTGGGTGATGTCATTTCCTGTGGTGACTTCATTTCCTAGAGTGATGTAATTTCCTGTTTTTGATGAAGGGTTTGTAAATCTTCTCAAAACTCGTTAACCGAAGAGGGAAATCGGCAGGGCAAAAAGTGGACATAAGATAGCTTTGCCAAAAAGGGTTAAGGAGAATCCGAACGTATTTCATAAATATATTAAGGACAGAACTGTAACACAGGAGAAAACAGGACTCCTGAAGCATAATGTCGCAGCCTGTGTGTGGAAATGCAGGTCATGTGAGCAATAGTAAACAAGCATTTTGCATCTTTGTTTACTACGCAGAATGGCATGCTAGATACAGGGCATTGGGAAACAGGTGCTGACATCTTGAAAAATGCCCATTTTGCATCAGAAGCGATGCTGGATATCTTAAAAATCATGAGGTTGGATAAATCCCCAGGACGTGATGAGGTGTCCTTGCAATCTCTTTGGGAAGCTAGGGAAGTGATTGCTGTGGGACTTGGTGAGATATTTTTATCATTGACAGTTGGTGAGGTGCTGGAAGACTAGTGGTTGGCGAACATAGCGCCACTATTTAAAAAAAGGTGAGAGGAAATGCCAGGACAGTATAGAGTGGAAAGCCTGACATTAGTGGTGGGCAAGTTGTGAGAGTGAATCTGCAGGGGCAGGATATATATGTATTTGGAGTGGCAAGGACTGATTAGGGGCAGTTGACATGCCTTTGTACATGTGCTATCATGTCTCACCAATTTAACTGCGTTTTTTGAAGAAGTATCAAAGTGGATTGATGAGGCAGAACAGTGGACGTGATCGATATAGACTTGAGGAAGGTGTTCAAACTGGTTTGCCATGGTAGACAAATTCCTAAGGGTTAGCTGGCATTGAACTCAAGGAGACCCAGCTTTTTGGTACAAAACTGGCTTGTCGGTGGAAGACAGAGGGTGGTGGTGTCGACTCGCTTTTCAGAATGGAGGCCTGTGACCAGTGGTGTGTGAGTGGAATTGATGCTGGATCCACAGCTTTTTGCCATTGACAGAAACGATATGAAATTGACAATTTACATTCTAGTTCGTAAGTTTGCAGATGACACGAAATTTAAAGTGGGATTTGACAAGGGAGAAGGTTGAACAGATGGGCCAATAATCCAAGGAGTCGCAGAGTCGCATTAATTTAGATGAATGTGAGACCCTTCTCATTGAAAGGCTAATCAGAGCAGGACACAGACAGTTATGGGTAAGGTCCTGGGCTTTGTCGCTGAACAAGGAGACCTTGGAGTGCAAGATCATAGATCCTTGAAAATGTTTTCTGAGGTGGAGAGTTCGATGAAGACGATGTTTGGTATACTTTCCTTTATTGATCAGAGCATTCAGTATAGGGATTGGGAGATCATGTTGTGGCTGTGCAGGACATTGGTTAGGCGACGTTTGGAATATTGTGTGCCATTCTAGTCTCCCTCCAAGAATGTTGGAAAATCTGAAATGGTTCAGAAAAAATATTGCCAGGGTTGGAATATTTGAAGTATAGGGATAGGCTGAATATGCTGGGCTGTTTTCCCTTTGGTCGTTCCAGTTTGTGCTAACGAAGCTACACAATGTCGACTCTCGTCCCAGCTTCCTGCACTATACTCATAGTCACGAATATTATGATGCTTCAACCGTTCATCCACATGGTTTTTAAAGTTTGTGATATTTCCTTCTTCCACAACTCTCCCAGGCACTGAATTAGCAGACACCCACAAAACACCTCTTCCCTTTAGCCTGAAAGGTATACCCATCCCCACCTCCCGCCATCTGAGAATTGCCTGCCCACCCTTATTTAAACACAGGAGTGAACATCTTCAAATTGGTTCAGGCCATTGGAGGTGTCTCGTTCAAACTCGATATCTGAACCTTCCCACTGACACATTTATGTGCTAAGATCTTATATTGCTATCTGTTCCAACGTCCACAAGCGTGATCATTAATTTCCAATTTGCATTTTACTTCCTGTTTCTTTCAGTTAACTGCCTGGTGATTTTGGTTCTCGCACGGGGAAAATGTGGTCTCTCTAACTGTACAACGCGTTGCCTGTTGGCTATGGCAACGTCGGATCTACTGTTTGTTCTCACTGACATCATACTGTGGAAACTCAAATTCTTTGACATGCCAACGTGTTTCCTGGATCTCACATTTGTGTGCCGTCCTGTCTATGTCATGGAACGTGCAGCCACAGACTGTTCCGTCTGGTTCACTGTCCTTTTCACCTTTGATCGTTTTGTGGCCATTTGCTGCCTGAAAATGAAGAGAAAATATTGGACAGAAAAAGCCTTGGCTGTGGCTATGGCTGCAACTGGCATTCTGCTCTGTTTAAAAAACATTCCCTTCTATTTTAAGCTTGAACTTTCGAATATAATTAACAATGTTCTGTGGCACTGCCGAATAAAATCAAGTTATTTTACAGATCTCAGGTGGCTGGGATTCAGGTGGTTTGATATAATTTTAACCCCTTTCATCCCATTCGTATTAATTCTGTTGATGAATACTCTGATGGTCAGACACATTTTATTGATCAATCGAGTCCGCAAAAGCCTGAGGGTTCAGAGGAATGGAGAGAGGCACAAAGACACAGAGATGGAGAATCGGAGGAGGTCAGGGATTTCCCTCTTCACCATATCCATTAGCTTCATACTTCTGTGGACAGTACACGGTTCAAACGTCTTGTACTTTAGCATTAAAGGAACATATCGTTGGAACTCCAGTTCTATAAAGGATTTTACATACATTGCAGAAATGCTGAGGGTTTTAAGCTGCAGCACGAACACATTATTTTGTGCAGTGACTCTGTCCAAGTTCAGAGCAAAGTTCAAGAATGCGGTGCAACAATTGATTACGTAACTTCTTCACTTAATGACTCAGCAAAAGAACTGGGGCGGTCCCCAGGCATCAGCAGTTTTCCCAGTGCAGGAATTGCATATGTGCAGACAGAATTTCATCAGCACAATCACATGAATTTTGTTGAACACCCTGCAGTGGATGGCGAGGGGCGAAGCAATATGGGTCAACATTCACCACGCTCAGGTCCAAGCTGCTCTCCTTGATTGACCGACGGATTGACACACATGGAGACACACAGACAATGAGGAACAGTAGGCCTTTCAGCCCTTCTAAACAGGTCCACACGTTATTCCAGAGCATCATAGCTCATGCAATTCTAAATTGTAATCCACATTCCTGTCTGCTGTGGATAATGATATCAATCTCCCAGGCTGAACAAGAATCCATCCACCTCAACTTTAAGGAGTATTAGAAGACATAACAAAGGGACAGCAGGTAAGGGAACAAGAGGTAACTGTCAGGGGCAGTGGAGGTTGGAAAGAGGCTGGAGGAGTGATTCCAAATGATGGACTGGCTTTGAGCGATGGACTCAGCTGGAATATTGATTTTTCACAGACAGCCTGAGAATGAGTGAAAAATTCCGGCAGCAGGGGTTTCTGCATTTCCACTGTAGGGGAGGAGAGGGAGGGACCGGAACAGTCATTTCTGCACCATGATCATTGTCAGTCTCTGTCTGTTCGCTGGCAATAAACAGTTTATTACAACAAAAGAAAGACTCGGTCTGCTGGTGATCATTGTATCTGAACTGTTTCTTGCTCCATTCACATTTGTTCAGATTCGACAGGGTTTCTCGAGATCCCCCATGTTTACTTCCACCACAGGGATATTGCCTTCTCTCTCTCTCCACCTCTTTCTGCATGTCGTTGTCTCTGTCCCTCTCTTCCTCTCTTTCTCACTCTCTTTCGCTATGTCTGCATCTCTCTCTCCATCTCTACATTTCTTGATGTCAGTCTCTCTCTGACTCTCTCCCTCTACCTCTGTCTCTCTGTCTGTCTTTGCCTTTGTCTGTCTCATGTGTTTTCTCTCTTTCTCTGTCGCTGTCTCTGCCTCACGCTCTGTTTCTTTTTCTCACATTGATCACATCAGACACGTGTCATTTCAGGTTAACATTTGCTCACATGAATTGGCTCAAAGCACTTCTATATCTCTCCTTTCAGTGAGTTTATCTGAGGAGGCAATTTTGGAAAATACAAAATGCACAGGCATATCCAACAATACCTTGGCATAATATTAGTTACATTTCTGTAAATGTAGTATCCCTTCATCTTCTGCACTTTGACTGTCTCCCTCTCTCTCCCTGTCAATGTTAGGGAGTTTATGTTTAAGTGCTTCACTTTCCGTCTGTGAGGGTCTCTGTGTGCATCTATGTTTCACTGCCTTTGTGGGAATGTCATTGTGTGTGTGTGTGTCCACAGGTTTTGACTTTGGATATGTCCATGTGACACACTGTGAGTTCATTTCTGCCCCCGTGTGTTGATTTCCCTCTGTGTGTGGGCCTGGAGAAGTATTTTGGTGACTACATATTGCGGTGTTTATGTGTTTTGGTATATTAGTCAGTCTATGAGGGAGTGTTTCTGTGACAGTGAGTATGTGTGTGTGACTGTTTGCTCCTGTGCCATCATGAATGTGTATCAGTGTGTTTTGACATTGTATCTGTTGTGTTTGTGCCAGTGTATATGCTGTGTGATTGTGTGTTATTACATTCCTATGACAATGAATTTTGTGTGTTTGTGTATGTGTGTATGCATGTGTTACTGCCAGCATGTCAGTTGGTGACTCTATATGTGTTTTTCTCTGACGTTCAGTGCATCATTGTGGCAGTGGGGCTGTGTCTCTAACTGCCTCTGCTTGTGTTTAAGCAGTTGCATGTGTTGTTCAGACTGTGTTTTCCTCCCTGTCCTTGAGTCAGGATCTTTCTGTGCCCGCAGCAGGATCTGTTTGACTCTCTGTTGGCATATCTCTGTTCGCTTCCGAGTGTCGCTCGATGTCTAAATATAATTGTATGTGTGGTTCTGTAACTGTGTTTTACTGTGCTCATGTGTGTACAAATGTTTTTGTAAGTTCTTGCATGTTGATGTGCAATGTCTCTCAGTATGACTTCATTTCTATATAGGCGTAGGGATGTGGGTGTGATTATGTGTCTGTGTGTCAATATGTTTCTTTATTTGGAAATACTTTTTACGTGTGCATGTGTGTGTTCTGTTGGACTGTTTGCATGTCACAGTATGACTGTATTTCTGTCTGTGCATGTGTGTGCATTCTTTGTCTCTATGTAGGCGTGTTCCTATATCTCTCAGTATGGCGGTGCATGTAAAGTTTGGGTATGTTAATGTTTCAGTGTATAGGTATAATCACACACTTTAGTCTGATTTTTTTCCTCTGTGCTTTTGTGAGGGTGGGTTTGCGTTTATATGTCCCTCAGGATCAGGTAATGTTTCTGTCTGGAGCTGGTTTCCCATATCTCCGTTTCAATGTTTGTGTGTATGTTCGTGTGTTGTGGCTGGAGGATGGGATGTGTTCCTGTTTTTGTTTATAAGTATCTTCCTATGTCTCAACTTGAGTGTATTTAGGCGTGTGGGTTTACTTCTGTGTCTGAGTGGCTAGCTTTTGCGAGTGTGAACATGTGGGTGTGTTTCTGTGTCTCTAATGACCCGGTTATATTCCTGTCTCGTCACAACACTCCCTCTCCTGAAAACGGACGAGTGAAGCCGACAGCAGGTCACGGTGCACAGATTGCTCTCAATTGAGTATACGTGGGAACCTGGGAAAAATCCAAACATCAGTCTCTCCACCACATAACTACTGGAACCTAAACTTTTTCTTCGGTTTCTAGACCTATTGTTTCACTAAAGAAATAAAGCAAGGGAATGTTTAATGAGATGCAAGGCACGAGGAATCTCAAAGGACCACTGGGAACTTGGGATGCTTGTCCACTGATCCCTGAATATCGGAGAGCAGGTTAATACAATATGTAAGGTGGCACATCGTACACCACATGCCTCGATCAGTCGTGGTGCAGATTATAGGGGTAGGGAAGTCTTTCTGGAGTTTTGTTGGATTGTATACACTCACATGAACACAGAAATCTTAAAAAATCTGATGAGAGGTGGAAAGGGTGACAGCGTTTAATAAGGGAAACTGGTCAGTTGGGCAAGAGTGGAGACAATCCTTTGTAGATAAAGATCCAGAAATGGTCCCCTCCAAAAACACGTCAATCTCCTCTTATTATTGGAGAAAAAAATATTCAGACTACGGTGTCACCAGCAGAGCTGATGAACTGAGCATTGACACTGTCCACTGAGCCTTGATATTTCTCTTTGGTGCAGTTTGTGTTTGTGCCACATTTCTGCTACTGAGTGGAGGAAGTGTATGTTTGGAGTTGTGATGTCAATCAAGCAAACTGCTTTGTCTTGGGTGGTGTCATGCTTTGTGAGTGTTGATGGAGCTGCATCCAAACAAGAAACTGGGGAGTAATTCGTTACACTTCTTACTTTTGCTTCGACTCTGGGGAGTCAGGAGGTGAGTTACTTGCCGTGGTCTTCCTGGCTTCTAACATCCTCTTGTAGCAATAATATTCAAATTAATTATGAACAGTTGTGTATTGATGAAGTAGCTGAAGCTGTTTTGGCCGATGACACTACACCGTGGAAGTTCTGCAGAGATGTTCTGGAGCTGAGCTGACTCTTCTCTAACAACGGCAACTATCTTTCTATGTGCCAGATATGACAGGTGCGAACAAGGCATGCGCCCCCGATTGTCCTTCAAGTGAATTCTGAGCGTGCCACAGGGATGTCAGGGTGTGTCCCTCTCACCACCCCTCTGGGATTCAGCTCTTGGCTGATGTTAGAAGCAAGAATGTCATACATAAACAAAAGCAGAAATTTCTGGATTGCTCAGCATCCGTGGAGAGAACTCAGAGTTAACAGTATTTCACGCTTCATATGTATATCATGTAAAGTATTCAATATTATTATATGTTGGAGCTGAGTGTGTCTGTACAAATTTTGCTATGTATACGAGTTGATCATGTTTGCATGCAAATATTATTGTGCGTTGTATCTGTTTGTGTTTATAAATAAACATTGTTTTGCTTTGGAGTTGTTCTAGTTTAAACATAAATATTATGAAACATTAGAACTGTTCATTTGTAAATATAAACATGGTTGTGTCTGGAAATGACTTCTGGTCATATTTGCATCTTGTTTTATTTTTGGGTTGTTCATGCTTGCATGTAAATATTGTTGTATCTTAGTTGTGTTCTCCATTATATATTAATTTCGTGGTGTGTTGCAGCTGCGACAGTATATGTTTGAATATTAATGCATTTTGGAAGTGTTTACGTTTATACATAAAAAATATCGCACATTAAAGTTGGAATAAAACTGTTTATGTTTCTGCATATCAATTGTGTTTTGGACATGTTCACTTTCATTTTCTAAATATTGTAAATGAGAACTGTTCACGTCTGTATGTAAATATTGTTGTTTCCTGGATCTGTTTCAGTTTAGATATCAAAGTCGTGAATTGGAGCTGTTTCAGTTTATATATCAAAGTAGTGAATTGGTGCTGTTTCTGTTTATATGTAAAAGTTGTGAATTGGAGCTGTTCCAGTTTATGTGTATAGATATTATTTTGTGTTGGAGCTGCTCCAGTTGCTATATAAATATAGTTGTGTCCTGGATCCGTGCTGTTTATATGTAAGTATTAGTGTATTTTGAAGTTGTGCCTGCATCCTTCCTAGCAGCAATACTATATCTGATGAGTGGATCGGCTGCTGAACACCCCACCCCCCCAGTGCTGTGGGATGAATTTGCTGTTCCAGCGCCTGGCAGTGGGACGGCAACAAAGAGCAGCAGTTTACACGTGTTTGTGGTTGATGGAATGCTTTGGACAGTACAGGCGGTCTCTGGTTATTGTGGGGCAGAACACACATTCTGAAGAGCATCAGGGAAGATAGAGATAGTGAGAGAGGGCTAAAGATTTTAATAGAGAGAGAATTCAACAGAGGATAAATGGTATCGGATTAAATAGACAATAATTAGTAAAGGATTACACAGAGAGTAATAACGGGAGGGTTACACAGAGGATATGGGAATCGGCTTCCGTACAACGTCATCGAAAAGGTTCAAATGGAGTTTCGAATATAACTGATGGAGGAAAGTGTTAATTACAGGAAAAGGCAGAGGAATTGTTATCAAGCAGCAGGAAAACGGTTAAATAGAGAGTTCAATAGAAGGCAATAGAGAGGGTAAAATGGAGTGTAATAGAGAGAAAATTGAAAACAAAGCAACTGGGATA